>NC_132882.1:7384261-7439261 GCF_030463535.1 Salminus brasiliensis | reverse complement strand
GATCTATATATATATATATATATATATATATATATATATATATATATATATATATATATATATATATATATTTATATATATAATAAGATAATCAAGATAAGATAATCCCTTATTAGTGAAATTCTCAAATATATATATATATATATATATATATATATATATATATATATATATATATATATCTGCTTATAGTTATAGTGTGTTTTTATAATAAGTTTGTTTGCTAGATCATTATAATAAGAACTTTACCATTGATCTCCATCTTGGAGCTTTTCAAAAAAGTTAAGCTTCCCGTGACCAACAAATGCGTTTTTTTTGTGGACGAGAGGCCAAAACAGACAAAAACTCACTTGTTTAACAAATACTCAGATATGTGTGAACAGGGCCTTAATGAGCTCTTTCTCTCACAGCTCTGATGACTGAGCTCCACACATGATGAAGACAAACTGTCCCTTCTGACATTTATTAAAAAGCTGTAGTTACAGCAGGGACACGGCGGATTCATCATCTCGGCTGTCTCTGTGTGAAACCAGTCAACGGAGACAACCAGGATTGGTGGAGAGAGTTCATGTTGCCTGTGAAAGTTCACGGAATAGAACGAAATAGAACATTTTCAGTGTGCACCAGCAGCTCTTCATGTGTTTATAAGCATTTATCGATGCTTAATAATAATTGAGTTCAGACGTAAGACATATGTATGCAAATGATTCTGTGTTCTGAACATAATTGCTGTGACATCATAAGACCACTAATTTCACAATGGGCAAATGCATTAGTTTCTGTGGCATCAAAATATCAACGATTCCATAATGGATGTGGGCCAGAATCAAATTCCTTGTGTGTATCAACATACTTGAATGATAAATCTGATTCTGATTTAAAAGACTGTATGCAAATGCATTTTTTGTGACATCACAACAGCAATCGTGTCATTCTGGGCTGTGGGTTGAGTAGCACATATATTAATCTATTGGCTTTGTGACATCACAATAATATTGATGTCAAATACAAATGCAAATGCGCTGTTTTTTGTGACTTCACAGTAACAATCAGGTCATACTGGGCTATAGGTTAAGTAGCATGTATGTAAATGCATTGTTTTCTGTGACATCACAATATCTATGACATCATAATGAGTTGTGGACTAAATAAGATGTATGCAAATGCATAGTTTTGACATCACAACAACAACAGCAGTGGTGTCATTCTGGGCTGTGGGTTGAGTAGCATATATATTAATCTATTGGTTTTGTGACATCACAATAATATTGATGTCATAGTGGGTTGTGGGCTGAATAAAGTATATGCAAATGCGTTGTTTTTTGTGACATCACAGTAACAATCATGTCATAATGGGCTGTGGGCTGAGTGGCATGTATGTAAATATTTGTTTTGTGACATCACAATAATAGTAATGTCATAAGGGGTTGTGGGTTAAATAGTATGTATGTAAATGCATTGGGTTTGTGACATCACAACAATAATGATGTCATACTGGGCTGTAGGTTGAGTAGCATGTGTGTAAATGCCTTGTTTTTTGTGACATCACAATTACTATGACATCATAATGAGTTATGGGCTAAATAGGATGTATGCAAATACATTGTTTTTTGTGACATCACAACAGCAATCATGTCATTCTGGGCTGAGGGTTGAGTAGCACATATGTAAATCTATTGGTTGTGTGACATCACAGTAATATTGATGTCATAGTAAGTTGTGGGCTAAATAAAGTATATGCAAATGCATTGACATCACAAAAAACAACGTCATACTGTGCTGTGGGTTGAATAGAATGTATGCATGAATGCACTGGTATTGTGACATCACAAATAATAATGATGTCATAATGGGTTGTGGGTTAAATAGGATGTATGCAAATGCAATTTTGTTTCTATGACATCACAAATAATAATGATGTCATAATGGGTTGTGGGTTAAATAGGATGTATGCAAATGCAATTTTGTTTCTATGACATTACAAATAATAATGATGTCATGATGGGTTGTGGGTTAAATAGGATGTATGCAAAAGCATTTTTGCTTTTGTGACATCACAAAAACAATGATTTCATAATGGGCTGTGAGCTGAACAGGTCGATGTGTGTATATGAGCTTTGTTGTGATAGGATGCCCTGAATTGTGCCTCATTTGAAAAAGCAGTGTGGGCTACAACCGTCCTTATAACCTCAACAGGAATGGGTGGGGCTAAATTGCTCAATAGAGTGAGTCTGAATAGAGTGATATAAATGATGCCAATTCATCAAAACTTTTTGTAAAATCTCAATTAAAGGAAGGTAAATACAGACAGGTGGGTGTATGTAGTTGTTTCAGTTTTACATCACAAAAATGGGTGATTTTTTTCATATATGAAAGTATTTTGGTAGTTTCTGCATGCTATGAACCCTTTACCCCCAGAAACGAGGCAGCATTCATCTGTTTTAACATCTGTTACAGCAGCTACTACCAAATAAGGTGAAAAGAGAGTTTTATTCTCCTGAGAGCAAAACAGATTAATTACTTAAACAAGTGAGTTGTGTTTCAGCCACCTGTCTCCATGGCAACCTGACTGATTACATGGCAATTTGCACAATTTAATATCCATTTTAGTTTCTGCAGGCTATTTTCATTTCCCTGTCCTTGTCCAGGTGCAGGAGTTAAACACACAGCAGAGACTTCTTTCTTATTACGATTGGTTGCACTGTGTGCAGTAACTATGTGCTGCTCCAGAAACAACAGACCAAATCTAAATTTACCCTCGGTCCTGTCAGGGCTTAAACTTCAACTGGGAGAGAAGTCTGTTTCTCCTGTGGTCAGAATTTAAGGATAAAGTCGAGGAGGCCTTGTCAAATATGTCAGCATCTGCTGTTTGAGCTCTGGGGTGAAGTGGCTATTAACTTTCTCTGCTTCTTCATATCCACACTCATTTCACCATTAGCAACCAGAGGAATGGAGGCCAGTGTAACTCCACAGTAAGCACATTTTAAAGCAGCAGTATGGAGCATTTTTACCCTAAAACAGCAGCTTCAGAATCATGTTGATGCTCCACTGACTGTAATAGTGAGAATAGCATCTCTATTGTTGCTACTCTGGGCTTGACACGCTGCTAACTGCACTATGTAACTTTGGTGAAGCAGGCATCAGGACAGCACTTATTAGAACTGCGTAACCCAAGTTAAATCCTGTAAAATGACTCTCTCTGATTGCCTCGGTAGCACATGCTTTTTTCACTTTCAGTGATGGCTCTGTATCTCTCAACTTGTCCTGAATTGCTTGTGTAAGTCATGTCCTACAGGGGTGTCTCAGAATGTGAAGTACACTTCTTGACTGTAGGGGGAGCCCAGGAGCAAGAAATGCCAATTTTCACATACTGCTGCTTTAAAGGGACAGTTCAGAGTGTTTCTGTGCTCTGAACATAAATGCTGTAACATCACAAGACCACTAATTTCACAATGGGCAAATGCATTCGTTTCTGTGGCATCAAAATATTAATGATAATGAACAGTGCATTAAATAGGATGTATACAAAAAATGTGCTGTGACATCATAATGCTTCTATAATGGATGTGGGCCAGAATCAAATTCCTTGTGTGTATCAACATACTTGGCCAATAAATCCAATGAACCAATAAATCTGATGCAATAGATTGTTTGCAAATGCTTTATTTGTTGTGTCATAACAATAACTACATCATAATGAGTTGTGTGCTAAATAGGATGTATTTTGTGTGACATCACAACAACACAATGTCATACTGGGCTGTGGACTGAGTAGCATGTATGTAAATTCATTGGTTTTGTGACATCACAATAACAATGATGTCATAATGAGTTGTGAGTTAAACAGGATGTGTGTAAATGCATTGGTTTTGTGACATCACAATAATAATGATGTCATAATGAGTTGTGAGTTAAACAGGCTGTGTGTAAATGCATTGGTTTTGTGACATCACAATATAATGATGTCATAATGAGTTGTGAGTAAACAAGATGTGTGTAAATGCATTGGTTTTGTGACATCACAATAATAATGATGTCATAAGGAGTTGTGAGTTAAACAAGATGTGTGTAAATGCATTGGTTTTGTGACATCACAATAATAATGATGTCATAATGAGTTGTGGGTTAAACAGGATGTGTGTAAATGCATTGGTTTTGTGACATCACAATAATAATGATGTCATAATGAGTTGTGAGTAAACAAGATGTGTGTAAATGCATTGGTTTTGTGACATCACAATAATAATGATGTCATAATGAGTTGTGAGTAAACAAGATGTGTGTAAATTCATTGGTTTTGTGACATCATAACAACAATAATATCTATTGGCCGTAAGTTGAATAGGATGTATGTAAATACATTTTTTGAGTCCTGGAGCAAGAAATGCCAATTCTCTCATACTGCTGCTTTAAAGGGACAGTGCATAGAAATATTTACACAATTACAGCAGTTACAGCATAACAAAATTTTGGGATAGGGACCACATCCTGAACTCCTCCTCCTCCTCCTGTAATTTTGCAGATTTTATTCACTCTAATGTTTATTTGGAGTTGTACAGGGCGTGCTAATACACAATGCTCTCACGGTCAGCAGCCACACTGCATGCGTTCTGTTCCTGAGTCCAACTGAAGTGTGCCCAAGTCCATCTCTTCACGCAGGCCTGGGCTTGGTTCACTGTACCATGTTTGGGCACGAGCGATCAGATAAACTGGGTCAAACCAACTGGCCTTTGAAGGGAAAAAGTGCTCGGGCATGGTACAGATGGCCTTAGTGTGTGTGCACCCTAAGAGTGTACAAGTGTAAGTGACCCCTCACTCAACTATAGCCATCCCTTTAGACTTATCCTGGCATAAACATTCACAGCTAATGAGCACATTGCTATGAATAGCATGTCACACTATTTAAATGATGAATCTTGAACCTGTGGTATAGAATTCAAAACTTCAATATCCATGCAGGATCACTGTGGAGATGCAAAGGGCTCGGAGCCTGTCAATAGGATGTGCTATAATGGAGGGTATTTATGAACAATGCAATCAATGATGTAATCAATGTGTATTTCTCAGGCTGCGAGGCAGATAGGACAATAGACTCTGTATGAAAGGAAGCTATTTTATGTGCGTGTAGTCCTTCAGCCCATGCTTCCAGCTTCATGCAGTCTGAGGATGAGGCTGTTATGGTCTGGTCCTGGTCTCAAGACCACAAATAAAAAGTCTCAGTTTTTGCTGGAGTGCTTTCAGTGCAAGACCTCTTATCTGCATTTTATTTGGACTGAAGCCAGGGTTCTTCAGAAATTCTTTAGTAAAATCAGTGGTTCTGTATGTATCTGAATGCCATCTTTATTGTCTGGTGATGGAAGGAAAATCCCTTTAGATGGATCTTTAAAGAACCTTTTAAAGGGTTGCACTACTTTTATGAGACTTCTTTTCAGTACTATCTAGAACCTACATAAACATACGTTGTCTAAAAGTTCAGTAGCTGTAGCTGCTGCCCGCATTAGATTCAAAACCCTGACACTGGCCAACAAAGCCAAGACTGGACCAGCCGTATGATACTCTGATACTCCGTACTTGATGGCGATGGTCAAAAGCCGATCTGCACCAAGAGCCCTTCCAGCTTCAAGTACGACTCGGCTTGATCCGCCATCCCTTAAGATCCCCGGAAGACAAAAAAGAACAAACTTCCTCTAGGTGTGCAAACTCCGACTGAAGACCCACCTCTTTCAAGAGTACTTGGGCGAAGTGTAGTGTAGCGCTAAGTATTGTGGTCTCCATACTGACTTCTGTAATTAGTACTATCTAAGCTTAGAGGGATCTTTTGGATCCCAGCCGATACAAACTAGCTAAGGGTAATTTCTGGAGAAGAGCGTCTGCTAAAGGCCTTTAATGTAAATGTAAATGTACTACATAATAAATTGCTAGATTGTCTCAGTCTTGGCTCAGTTTAACCTCTATTGGCTCCAACCTATTTTAAGTCCGCTTAATAACTCTAACTCAAAAAATAGACAAGGAAAGCCAACTGCAGCACTGCCACACTGTAAGCACTGGAACCAAGGAAGCTTATGATTCCAAATAAACTGTCTCCAGGCCACTTTCAGCTGAACCTAAGGCCAATTCAAAGATATTAGTAGTGGAGGCGAGTGCTGAATTTCTGGTCTGAGAAGGTTTCATCAGAACTAATGAAGCACAGCCCTGTCATTACTTTTAAAAGAAGTAAGCCTTTCTCAGTGAATGTGAAATACTCATTTGGAAGGGATCAGTATGATTAACACCACCTGCCCAATATCGAGTACATCCCCCTTGTGCCGCCACAGCAGATCTAAGCATTCAAGGCATGAACTCCACAAGACCTCTGAAGTCATCCTCCTGTGGTATCTGACACCAAGACATCAGCAGAAATTCCTTGTATGTTGTGAAGTGAGGTCTCTGTTGGTCACATCAACGATCCATGGAGGTGTTGACCATTGCCTACCAGAAAAAACACACAAGCAGTGTCTGATGTTTAGGAGACATTCTGACCCAGTGAAAGGTTTGATTCTAAGTAATTTTAGAGCAGGATTTGCATTATGTCCATAAGTTGAAAATGGAGATACAGAGATAAGGTTTGTGCCCTGAAGGGTGTGCAACAGGTTTTTGCCAGATAACCTGTGGGTTGTTTGATGTATTTCATAGGTTGGATAGGTTGGATAGAAGAATGGATGTGTGGAAAATGGGCTGCAAAGCAGATGTTAATGATTGGCAAAAAGGAGTGATTGCATTCAGGTGTGCCAAAGGCCATGGTGTGAAGGAAGTAGCTGAATCTGCAGGTGTATGGAAGTGTATGGTCATATGGATCTACCAGCAGTGGCAAAATCCCAGTCTACAGAAAATCCGACAGAATTGTGGCCAATAGACGAAACGGGTGGACAAGGACCTCCAGAGTGTTATATGGCTTATGAATAAAAATCACTTCATATGAAAATCAAAACAGGTCCTTCACCACCAAATTTCTGAAAGAACACTCAGTGTGTGTGTATAAAGGAAGTGTTTATATATTTAATTCTATATAACAGATTGATAGACAGTCAGACCAATTAGGCAGATACATAGATAGTCAGGATAAAAAAAGTATAATCCTGTAAATGTACAAAGACAAGCACATGCTCATTATTCCAGTATGCTGAACTATTGACCTCTGCTTAGTAAAACATACAACCATAGTTTAAAATAGCATTCCACGGACTGACTGCAAAAACAGTAGTATTTTGGAAAATTTCCATTAGACACATCTTCAGATAGAATTGCAACAATCTTCCCTTCATTTTCCTCACACATTTCAGCTCTAGAGGAATTAACTGCAGCAATAGAAAAGTAACAAGCCTCCACGGCACCAATAACGACCAGTGGTTTCTTCAAGCGTCCACAGGAGAGACATGATTGGAGCAATCAGTGTTGTAGACACTTCTCCACACGCCTCACTCAGAGCTACCAGAATAACTGCGTCTCTGCCTCAGACAATAAGCCATCTTACACATATCACCCACTGTTTATAATCTCAAATAATAAACTCCACTCACTGGACTTTTTTATTAGAACCCTCTTTCCTGTAGCTCCACCTTGCTAGAGTACAAAGACTGTAGCCCATCTGTATGGGGTACAATTTGTGTTAGCCATCCTCTAGCCCTTCATCAATCATTTCTGACCACATGCTTTTGGGTAGTGAACCACTTTGAACTGTGGGACTGATGTGTGTGTAAGAACCACAGCAACAGTAGCTAGTGCTAGTGCCTGGTCCTGGGTTCAGAGACTGGCCGATGATGAATAGAGTCAAGGACAGATAGGCTACAGTCTGTAATTATACACCTACATAATGGCCCTACAGGTAGGTGGAGCTCAAAAAGTGACCAGTGAGTGGAAGCACTAGGTGGGAGGTTTAGATGGATGGTGAGTGTAACTGTTGGTCAAACACAGCATTGTATTGTTGCTTGGATTAAAGTTCAGGTCCTCAGATAGACCGAAAAATAGATGACAGACAGACTAACAGACATATAGACAGATAGATAGACAGTCCAGTACACAGATAAATAGCTAACTCACTAGAAAGACAGATAGATAGACAGATTCTAGCCATTAGATAAAAAAAGTTTCATATACTATACTTATACCAGCTCTTAAACAATTTTGTTGCATAACCTACCTACCTACCTACAATTCAAATGAAGATGCCACTACAGGGCTCCGAGCGGCCCTGGAAGGGTTAATGCGCTATAGCGCGGGAGTAGGAATTTGAATCCCAAGCCATGCCGCTTTGTCATCGGACGCCAGAGACTGAGAGTGCACAATTGGCCATGCTCTCTCTGGTGTGGGTAGCTAGCACAAGTCTCTGTTAGCTGATGTGGTGGAGCTGGTGACCCGGCGCTTTACTCTAATACAGCATCAGTGGCAGGTTGAAAAGAGGTGGTGTCTGGCTTTGCATGTATTGGAGGAGATGTGTGTGAGTCCTTACTCTACTAATGTTGGGAGCATTACTAGTGCTAGGGGGAGCTACGAACGGGTGGGCTAATTGGCAGTACCAAATTGGGAGGAAAAAATGAAAAATTCAACAAACAAACTGCCACTACAATCTCTATTGAGGATGAAAATAAAATGTACATCAGAGTCAGGGTTTGCCTTGGTGTCACCCATTCACTGGTTTTATGACCTGTGACAAACCAATCAACGTATCCAATAAGGAAACTAATCCTCGTCTGCTCCTTTCATTGACGCAGAGCAATGTTGCGGAGGCCCAAGGCAATGGACTATTACTTCCACCTGTAGCTCGCTTTCCTTTTGTCTGTCCTTGTCCTCATCATTTCCCAAAATGTTGCACTGGACTCAACTAACATTTATAAATGCATCCCACCTCCTCATCTGCTTCCTCTTTACAACACTTAACTCTGCAGCTCACATCACCCAGTACGCTCAGAGCATGTGAGTCACTCTCAGGAATAGGGGCCCTTCATGAAGACAAAAGAGCCACAATCATTCGGCCCCGCAACAACCATTCAAGCTCATCACATTCAAAAATGTTACGGGGTTGAGTGTAACAGGATTTGGCTAAGGTTCTGGCTAATATGGCTAATGCCTTTCTATGCTAGCAAACACTACTGTACAGAAATGTGGGATTTTTTTGTTTTTGTGGTAAATCACACATTCATGTACTTGGCACCATGCCAAATATTGAAATATGGAAATTTGGTAACTAAGCTTGATCTGCAAGTAAATAAAAATAATTTTGAGAGAAAAAGGGAAGATAATCGTACCTCTATTCGAACCATGCGGTCATTGAATAGACTTTGATGATGTCACTTCCTCAAAATGATGTCAGGAAGATCATTTAAGCATTTATTTTTTAATAAGGGAAAAATGACAGTGCTGTAATTTATTGTCCACATATTTATGACACCCCTTCTAATGAATGCATTCAGCTACTTTCAGATGCACCCACTGCAAATGCACACACACACACACACACACAGCTTGTCTAGTCCCTTTAGAGAGGAGCAGATAGAGCCTATTGGTACCATGCCGCCTAATGCCAGGGGTGGGCTAGAGGGGTATTAATCCCCTCTAAAAAGCATTGAGCTGTGGAGCAGTGGGACTGTGTTCTCTGGAATTATGTTGACCTTGAATGCAATCAGATCCTCACAGCAATCTTGATCCAAAATCTAGTAAAAAGTCTTCTTCTCTGGACAGTAGAGACAGTTACTCTAACTCTTTTTAATACCCTTGATTTTGGAGGTGCAGGTGTCCCAATACTTTTAGGGATTCGAAGGCCACCAAATCCCAAGAATTGCCCATGTGGTGTTTGGTAGTAGCCTCATATCTTCTTCCAAAGGACTTGCCCTGTGACTGTGTGTTGCCTTAGTCACACCTAATCTGAGTGGCCGGCTCCACGATTGCTCTCATCCACACTCGAATCCAGGCTGTCTTGCTTAGGCTTCTCATCAATCACTCATCAGTTACGTCACTGTTGTCTAAACATGAGCCAAGGCTGACGATGGTGCAGTTTCGCTTCCCTCCCCCATTCGGAGGCATAGGCGGCCTGTGTTTGTGAACAAACATGGAGGAGGGACTGAGCACTAATCTCAGGTGAAAGCACACAGCGTTTGTCACTGCTGCTACCATCGTCCTGTATTTCTGGATGCACAGAGCGCTTGTCAGTAGCTGCTGATATCCGTTTCCTCCGCCAGGCTTTAATTCCCCTGGCAGTTCAGCAGCTTCCCAGCCACATGCTGAGAGAGATGGGTGTGATCACTGCTGTTTCTTCAGAGGTATTTGGTGGGCTAATGGCTGCTGCTGCTGTATGGAATAGTCTTCTTTTCGAGGTGTTACAGTCGGCCATGCGTGCAGCAGAGAGCTGAGATATGAGAGGATGAGGGGGTTGGGGCTTTCTCAGGCACTTCAGCTCACTCTCACAGCACCTGCAGAGAGAAAAAAAACATGGTGTTTCCTCCAGTGTTCATCAGAAAATAGCATCGCCCTGTAATTTGTAGGAACCACCCAGAATTCCATGTAGCTACTGCAAATAAATGGCTTATTACTGGATCACTGGAATTACCCTGCTGGAGATGGAACTGAAGTGTGCTAGAGGATTTCATATCTGATTGGAATCTGCTTGGACTCTGCAGAGGCAATGGGAGGAACTACAGAAGTATCAGTTTACATAGTGTTCGTATTCGGACTCGTCTAGGTCTCAGTAGTGCTTGTACTCAGACTCGTCTTGGTCTCCATAGTGTTCATACTTGGATTCATCTTGGCCTCAGTAGTTTTTGTACTTGGATTCATCTTGGTGTCCATTGTGTTCATACTTGGACTCGTTTTGGTCTATTGTGTTCATACTCGGACTCGTTTTGGTCTCTATTGTGTTCATACTCGGACTCGTTTTGATCTCAGTAGTTTTTGTACTCAGACTCGTCTTGGTCTCAGTAGTGCTTGTACTCAGACTCGTCTTGGTCTCCATTGTGTTCGTACTTGGACTCGTTTTGATCTCCATAGTATTTATACCGGGACTCGTCTTGGTCTCAGTAGTGTTTGTACTCAGACTCGTCTTGGTCGCCATTGTGTTCATACTTGGACTCATTTTGATCTCCATAGTATTTATACTGGGACTCGTCTTGGTCTCAGTAATGTTTGTATTCAGACTCATCTTGGTCTCCATAGTGTTCATATTTGGACTCGTCTTGGTCTCCATAGTGTTCATACTCGGACTCGTCTTGGTCTCCATAGTGTTCATACCGGGACTCATCTTGGTCTCCATAGTGTTCATACCGGGACTCATCTTGGTCTCAGTAGTGTTTGTACTCGGACTCGTCTTGGTCTCCATAGTGTTTATACCGGGACTCATCTTGATCTCAGTAGTGTTTGTACTCGGACTCGTCTTGGTCTCCATAGTGTTCATACCGGGACTCATCTTGGTCTCAGTAGTGTTTGTACTCAGACTCGTCTTGGTCTCCATTGTGTTCATACTTGGACTCATTTTGATCTCCATAGTATTTATACCGGGACTCGTCTTGGTCTCAGTAATGTTTGTATTCAGACTCGTCTTGGTCTCCATAGTGTTCATATTTGGACTCGTCTTGGTCTCCATAGTGTTCATACTCGGACTCGTCTTGGTCTCCATAGTGTTCATACGCGGACTCGTCTTGGTCTCCATAGTGTTCATACCGGGACTCATCTTGGTCTCAGTAGTGTTTGTACTCGGACTCGTCTTGGTCTCCATAGTGTTCATACTCGGACTCGTCTTGGTCTCCATAGTGTTCATACCGGGACTCATCTTGGTCTCCATAGTCTTAATACTCGGACTCGTTTTGGTCTCAGTAGTGTTTGTACTCGGACTCGTCTTGGTCTCCATAGTGTTTATACCGGGACTCATCTTGGTCTCAGTAGTGTTTGTACTCGGACTCGTCTTGGTCTGCATAGTGTTCATACACGGACTCATCTTGGTCTCAGACCAGCATCAGACCAAAACACTGTCAGATACTCTCAGAAACCACATAAGCAGGCCCACTTACCAGCTTACTTACACAACCACTTCACAACCTCACTTCATCCATTTGAATTAAACAGTCTGTTTTAGGACTTTTGGGGGGTGACACACACAGCTTGTCTAGTCCCTGTAGAGAAGTACTGCCAATAGAACAGGACTCTCTGGAATAGATATGCATGAACCATTTGGCACCAGAGGTATAAAGCCCCCCAGCATTGAGCTGTGGAGCAGTGGAAGAGCTGTGTTCTCTGGAATGATGGTTGATGGTGCTCCATTCAATACTTTTGGGATGAGTTGGGAAGTTGGGGATGAGGTGGGATGGTGATCATCATCCAACATCCTGACCTTGCTAAAGCTCCTGTGGCTAAATCAGGAGCCTCATAGCTCCAGCACAAAACTAAAGAAGCTTTAGACACCACGTCTTAGCTGATAATCACACATCCCCCATTTATTTGCAGTGAGACGAGGGCCCATTCCAGAAATCCTGAGAAAGCCCTGAGAAAAGCCTTAGAGCAACTGTACCTTAAAATATCACCTTCACAAGCATGCTGATGCTCCACTGACTGTAATAGGGAGAAGGTAATGGCATCTCTGTTATTCCCATTCTGGGTCAGAACGCTACTTCTGCGCTTTGTAACTTTGCTGCAGCTGCAGGAGAAGCTTTCTCTAGAACTGCCGTGTAGCGCTGCATAACCCATAGATTCATATTAGTGTAAAATCCTGTAGAATTACTCTACCATCTCAATCCACATGCTTCTCTACCTTGATACCAGATACTGCCTCTGGAGCTCTTAGCTTGTCAACAAATGCATGTGTACAGCTGTCTATGAGATGGAGCATCAAAGCATGCCTAGTATTTACAGTAGTGGAGTTAAAGTGAATTACACTCCCCAACTGTAGGGGGAGACCATGAGCAAAAACGAACAGCTCTTGCCTAATGTTGCGTTAAGGCTCCAGATTTTAGCTAAAGGGAGGGCTGGGGCGGGTGCCACGTCAGGGTTTAACACAACAACCATGTGCAAGTCCTCGCCTTCAGAAGTAACACACTGTATCATCAAAAGCAGAGATGGATATAAGCCTGCCTTTAATCAGCTGCCTCCTCAGGCACCCAATCTCACACACACACACACACACACACACACACACTCACGTCAGCCATCTTAAAACCGCCTCATTTCCTTCCTCCTCTTCTGCATAATCTCCCAGCAGTAATCCATTCAGAGCGCAAAAAAGCGGGTGCTCTTCACAGACCCACAGCCAGCTCTGGCTGAGACAGAGCAGACCGCAGGAGAATGAGGTTAGGTGCTTCTGGAAGCTGACAGCAGCACTGTCAGTTAAAAGGGACTGGGGGGGGGGGCACTGGGCTTATTGAGCCTGTGGCTCGGAGACAGTGGCGCAGTGGCGTTAAAGTCTGGCCCCCGTTAATGGAGACACAGTGTTCTCCACTCAGTGACAGAAAGAAGCTAGTGTTGGAACATGAGTCATATCTGACTGCTTGTGCTGTTGTGACCCTGGCAGCTCCTTCACTAGAAGAGGATATTTACCATTCAGGCAAACAAAACAGCCAATCATACAGGAGCCTCTGCTCATCTTCCAGGCACTGCAGTAGCACCCGGCTCACCAATGGGGCGTGATTGCAGTGTAATTGGGCATAATCGGCCTGTGTACTTTCCACAATCAGCTGTAAATAGCTGCCGTTGAATGTCATGGGCCTTATACATACGTGAAGACAGAATCACAAGAACAGGTCCTTATTTACACACACACACACACACACACACACACACACACCACTCTGCAAATACTCATTTCAGGAAGGTAGCACCAACTCCACACCTGCCGTCGGAGAACACCCTGTGCCACATTGTTGCTGTCGGAGAAAATTGCCAACTTTACAGGAGAGGGGAAAACCATCACTTTCAATGGTAGTCAATGTAACAATATTTTATTCCCTGTCATTTTGGAGCATTTCTATTGGTCCATTTATCATAATCATTTGATACGATGTAAAGAACAACTGCCAGACAAAGTGAAAAACAGCAGAAATGGAGATATAAGATTGTTGAGTAAGTCTCAATGCATTAACCCCTTAACGCAGAACGGCTTATTATACACTAAGGTGTATTCAGTTACTATGGTGACTTCTGTAAAAACTGGTGGGGCTATTCACTTTTGGCCCGTCGGCGGTCCCTAGGTCCCTTTGTAAGGGGGTTAAAAGTACTGAAATTCGTCAGCAGCCTTTCCTGCACTAAGCTAATATGTTGTGGTCCCAAATATAATTATATTTCTTATACAATACTTCATATTATATTATATTATATTATATTATGTATTTTTTTTTATCATATTCCAACTGTAAGCAGGTCTACAGGGGGGTTGGCCTCATCTGGAAGGACATTAATAGCGTGGCAATGAAGTAGCACAGCTAGTTAGCTAGTTAGCTGTACTAATGAACATTGAACGTTAGAAATTATTTCGGCCGCTGGTTAGAATATGATTCTCGTAGCGCTCAACATAGCCTCTGTTACAGATAAAGCCCCGCACTTTAACACAAAGAGCCAGTCAGAGCTTGCTGGTTACGTCGCAACAAGGAGCTAATGGAGAACCCTCAACCCCAACACAGTTAGAGGAACACAGTTAGAAGAGCACTATAAGAAGAACACAGTTAGAGGAACACAGAAGAGCACAGTAACAGTGAACACAGTTAGAGGAACACAGTTAGAGGAACACAGTTAGAAGAGCACTATAAGAAGAACACAGTTAGAGGAACACAGAAGAGCACAGTAACAGTGAACACAGTTAGAGGAACACAGTTAGAGGAACACAGTTAGAGGAACACAGTTAGAAGAGCACTATAAGAATAACACAGTTAGAGGAACACAGAAGAGCACAGTAACAATGAACACAGTTTGAGGAACACAGTTAGAGGAACACAGTTAGAAGAACACAGTTTGAGGAACACAGTTAGAGGAACACAGTTAGAAGAACATAGTTTGAGGAACACAGAAGAAGTATTTAGTATTTTTTTTCTTTTGCTGATATTACTTCATTTTTGCTCTTAGCAACTAGATTCTTACCAGTATTAAAGGGTCTGTCCAGGGTATTACCTTATAATCTCTAATTCCGAAGGTTAAATACACATGTATCAAGGTCACAACCCCTCCATACCCAGAAATCAGGCCTGCAGAATGGTTTGTAGGTGTGTGTAAATGAGCAGTTTGGTTATAAACAGGAAAAAGACACTCACAGCCCTGCCTGTCATCTTAAGAGGAGACTTGAAACGAAGCCATGCATGTTTCTTAAGCCAGTCCTTTAATGGTTGCCATAGAAATGTAATCTTTTTCATAATCCGCCAGCAAAGTGATTTGTTTCCCATCCACTCCAGCAGTTAATTAGGGTTCTCCTCTTTTTACAGGGAAAAACCTTGGGAGAAGAAAAGAGCAGTGAGTGAAACTGAGTTTTGCTTCAGACTGAATGTGTGTGTGTGTGTGTGTGTGTGTGTGTGTGTGTGGTTTGTTACCTCAAGGTTCCTGGGGTTCAGTTTTCCTCAGAGCTTCTGAATGGAAAGAAATGTATGCATATTTTGTGTGCAAGAGAGTGTGTGTATGTGTGTGTGTGAACAGAGATTCACCATTATTACCAGAAGGTTTTGACCTATGAAAATCTATGCAACCCTATGGCAAGCAAGATCCTCTAGTAAGGTTTCCTATGGTATCTACCTTAGCTATGGTGTAAACCATGGTTTTAAACACAGTACATCATCCCTGGCTTACAACAACTGCAGGTACCAATAACCTCCACAGTAAAACCCAAGTGAATGTATAGTATAACAGGAGGAAAGGGTTTTCCTTAAAGAATCAGGCTTACCATGAATTATCATACTAAAACCATTAGCGTACCATACACTGATCAGCCATAGCATTAAGACCACCTGCCTAATATTATGCATGTCCCTCTCGTGCCACCAAAACAGCTCTGACCTGTTGAGCATGAACTCCACAAGACCTCTAATGGTGTGAGGTGGGGCCTCCATGAAGCGTGGTTCTCCTGTGGTCCTTCCTGGGGGCTCTTTTGGTAGTTACTGGCCACTGCATACCAGAAACACCCCACAAGACCTGTCTGGAGTTTTGGAGATGTTCTGACCCAGTCGTTTAGGTCTAGCCATAACAATTTGACCCTTTTTATGGCAGCCATTTCTCCTTCTTTCCACTCTTTAAGAACTGACTGTTCACTTGCTGCCTGATATAGCCACCCCTGGGCAGTTCCTATTGTAATGACATACCCAATGTTGTGGTCTTAATGTTATGGCTGGTCAATGAAATAACCAAAAAGACCCACAGAAGTTGAGTAGGAGTCTGTGTCAAGTCTCCAGTCAGATAACGTGTAGTCTCAGCCAGAGACATGTCTTTACATTGGGGGGGAAGGGGACGGGGGGGACTTACACCTCTTTAGGGACCCTCTGGTGGCTCAGGGGCCCTAAGGAACTTCTTATTCCAGTTATAGCAAGATAGCCATGATCTCGGCCTTAGTAGCTCGCCCACACATTAATGGAATGTCTGATTTCTGATATTGACTAATGGCTTGTCACTAATGTGTGTGTGTGTGTGTGTGTGTGTTTGTGGCAGTGAAGAACACAGTTGAAGCCCACATGTGGAGCAGGCTTATTTCAAACACAGCAGAGATGAGTGTGAGTGTGTTCTCACATTAGAACTCACAGGGGGGCTTGTTTTGTTGCTTGGCTCACACCAGCTGCTCCACACACACCCTTCAGCCATGAAGATCAAAAGGCCAGCATGCTGCAACTGCTGCTTCTCTGGGTATTTCTGTAAACAGCATATAGGCTCTGTGACTGGCGCTCAGGCTATGTAGTTCAGTGCCTGATCTCATATTTATCCTCCTCCAGTAAATCTTCATAATATTTCGGCTGTTCCTTCAAGCGTAATCTCACGTGCTCTCTGATTTGTAATGGTCTCTGGGCACAGTCAAAATCCCCTGACTCCCGTGTGTGGCCTTTAGTGAGCATGCCAACCACTGTCTGGGTCCATCTGCTCCGGCAAATCGTTCCCATGTTACATTTAACTCTGATTGGCCATTACCTAACGCCACTCGAAGGATAGTAGCCTATCAGTGTTAGGCGACCTAGTCTGGTTCAGTGGAAATGTGGCCACTTTGAAACTGGGCACATGTAGTGCAGTACAGTGCCACCTGGGAAAATGACAGTGTATTTAAAGAGCCAGTATGTTACTTTTTTGTAATGAATTAATTCACTGATTCATAAAATAATCAATCAATAAATCACTCAATTAAATATATTCAATGAATTAGCTTTTCAATTAGACTCAATGACCTCGATTATGTTTTATGTAGACCCATATAGCAGCTGGTGTGGTAGCTATGATGCTAACTCCATGGTAGTGATCCTGGCGTGCTGCTAATGCCGTGGTAGCAATGTTCAGTGCCCCTCTCGTGCCACCAAAACAGCTCTGACCTGTTGTGCATGGACTGTGTCCTGCGGTACCAAGCCATTAGCCACAGATCCTTTAGGTCTTATAAGTTGTGAGGGTCCTTTATGACTGACATATGTAAATGACCTCCATTTAAAGTGGCTACACTGAAGCCTAATTTGAAAGATAATCTGGGTTGACACCCCTCTTTTCACCTCAGCCTGAATGGGTGTGGCTAGACTGCTGTAAGTCGAAAGGGTGGATATACAGTACCGCCAATCTGATTAAATTCTTTCTGATTATAGATCAGACTGAGGCGTGTATACGTACGCTGTACTCAACAATCTGATGAAAATCTCAGTTTACATGCACTACTTAGTACACTTAGTGGACATGTTGCCATGACAGCGAGCATCTTTAAAATTATGGACTCAGGGAAAATGTGGACAGATCAGAGTTGTGTTTAACATTCTGGCTGTTAGCGCTGAAATTCATGATACTATTTTTAAGTCTTTATAAATTCACAGCATAAATTTCATCTCCTCTCCAGACCAGTTTTTCGCTCCCGCCATGAAGAAGAACATTCTTAAATTTTCCGTTTAGGAATGTAATCAGATGCAGGTGTTTACATGGCTGTTATTATTCTGTTGAACAGGCTATTTAAAGGATTACCCACTTCAGTCAGATAAAATTGTATTTGGAATGGCCTTAATTAGAGTATTCCCAATTCTGGAGTATACCTGCATGTGTTCTATCCCAGTTAGTCAGAAAATTAACTGATTATCAAGCTCCAATATAAATATGGCTAATATCTCCAGACCACATCATCTTAACATTAGGAAAATTAGCCTCAGAGTTGTTCATTAACTCTTTTAAAGCTGCGTTCCTGTGTGAACACCTCCCACTGTAAACCTCAAAACATACAACTGAACTGTACCAAACCAGACTGAACAGCTATTTTGCACTCTGCCTATTTGCACTATGACTATTTGTACACCTGTACAGATGTTCTTTTCTGTAAATATATTTTCAGCTCTTTATTACCTTTAGTACTTTTTACTTTTTTAATATTTATTGTTTAGTGTCATTTTCCTTTAGTTTAAGACTGTAAATAATCTGTGTTCTGTGTTTTTTGTTACTTGTCATACATGTTGCTCTCACCAAGACAAATTCCTTGTATGTGTAACATACTTGGTGAAATAAAGAGATTCTGATTCTGATTCTGATTCTGATTCCTGGGCAGTCTGTTGTTTCTTCAAAAAGGTATTATTTTACGACAAATGCCAAAAACATTGATACAATAAAGTATGATTTGACAATATGCCAGCCTTACTGTTTCCAAACTTTTCCAATCTCCTGGAGTTCAGTATATGTAATTCACCATCCAACACCTGGCTGGTTAATCAATACTTCATTAGGCTGTACTTCATTAAGTTAAATCAGGCGTGCTGGCTGTGGAATCAAACAAATCCATGCAACGGCTGGAGGTGCAGTGAGAAGAAACACAAACCACACCTGTTGTTTTGATCTGACCGGCTCTCAACACTGCAATAAAAACAGGCAAGCCTAGGTTTGCCGGATCACCATCAGCCATCGGCATTTCAAAGCTGGGGAGTTTGGGCCCAAAATCTCTGCTCTTTATTGTGAAAAAGATTTTGGTGTCATAAAATGACCTTGATTATGTTTCATGTAGACCCTTCCTGGTCAAAGACATAACATAGCGATGCAGGACGAGGCTGCGAATCATATATCAGCTGGTGTGGTAGCGATGCTGGGCAAAGTAACGATGCTCACTCCATGGTAGCAATCCTGGTGTGCTGCTAATGCCGTGGTAGCAATGTTGAGTCAACATGCTGTCACTACAAACTTTGACACACACACTAATGCCACAGTACATCTTCGCACCACTTACCTTTATAATATTTCAAGTATGGAGACCCAACCTCAGCTTACCTAAGATTACAGCTCCTCTCAGCAGATCAGATACGTGTTAGCTTTTAGTTTTTTGTTTTTAATTGCTTTAGAATGATGATGGACTCTGAAATTCATGATTCTATATGTCTTTATAAATTCACAGCATTAACTTAGTCTCTTCTGCAGACCAGTTTTTCGCTCCCGCAATGTTGAATTTTGATGCAAATGCAAATGCGAAGAAAATCCGATTGGGAATGTAATCAGATGCAGGTGTTTACATGGCTGTTATTATTCTGGAACAGGTTATTTAAAGCATTGCCCACTTCCTTCAGTCAGATAAAATTAAATTTGGAATGGCCTCAATTAGAGTATTCCCAATTATGGAGTATACCTGTATGTATTCTATTCCGATTAGTCAGAATATTAACTGATTATCAAGCTCCAATATAAATATGGCTAATATCTCCAGACCACATGGAGACCCAACCTCAGCTTACCTAAGTTTGCTGCTCCTCCCAGCAGATCAGATACTTGTTAGCTTTGTGGCAAAATGTAACCCTTAGACCATCAGTACCAGCAAATCTGTTCTACGCAAATAAGAGGCAGTTCTTGCACATGTGTGTTTAAACAAGGTCCATCCATCACTCATTCACTCAGCTAGTCCTTTAGGCCAGCTACTGCTTTAGGCCAGCCAGCAAAAAACAGTGTTAATATTTTAATAATACATCAACTTTTGCACAGTTAGGGCTTTTCATAAACTGAAATTCATTTTGTTTTTACAGCAAAAGGGTCTCTTCACTCACTGTCAGAGCATGATGTTCCCCATCTGGAGTAAGAAGCCCCCTCTCAGTGAATCTTTCATCAGTTTGTCATCTAAGCTAAGCTACAGAATGTATAATATACATGTTAAATCATTTTTCTCTTATTCCCTGTGTCCGAGTGGGGCTGGGGCAACACTTTCATTCAATAATTACCCATATTAATCATAGTAATAACCAAAGTAATGCATGCAATGTCATACACAATACTATACACTCACCAAGCAATTTATTAGGAAGATCTATACACCTACTCATTCATGCAATTTTCCAATTAGCCAGTTGTGTGTCCACAGCGCAGTACATAAAATCGTGCAGAAACGGGTCAGCAGGTTCAGACAATGTTCACATTAATCATCAGAACGAGAAAAAATGAGGTCTCAGTAGTTTTGAGTGCAGCATGATTGCCGGTGTCAGACAGGCTGGGGTTGAGTGTTTCTAGAACTGCTGATCTTCTGGGTTTTTCAGCACTACAGCCTCTAGAGTTACTCAGAATGGTGTAATAAAAAAACCCATCCAGTGAGCAGCAGTTCATGAGAGAGGTCAACAGAGAATGGATGGAGTCTACAGGAAGGCTACAGTGACTCAGATAACCACTCTGTGCAATTGTGGAGAGCATCCTCCCTGAGGTGGATGGGCTACAACAGCAGAAGACTGCGCCAATCACAGTTGATCACAGTGGGCAGTGTCAGAATTTGGTGTCCCAATGTACTTTGTGTCAGCAATCCAGGCTGATGGAAGTTTTTAGGCACACTTTGGGCCTTTTGATACCAATAAATTGTTATTTGATTATTAACCATGTGCATCCCTTCATGACCACAGCTGACAAATCTACTTCCAGCATGATGGTGCACCATTTCACAAAGTAAAGTCACCTCAAAGTCAACGGGTTTCATAAACATGACGATGAGTCTTCTTCAGTGGCCTTTCTATTCACTGAATATGAATCCAATAAAACAGCTTTACATTTAGCTGATGCTCTTATCCAGAGCGACTTACAAGGTTACTCATATTACAGAGGTGGGCCAATGTAGTGTTAAGCGTTTTGCCCAGGGACTCTTATGTTGTAGCACAGCACAGTCACCCAGACTGGGAATCGAACCCTGGTCTCCCACATCGTGTAATAGCTCACTGGTAGCTAGTGGTTTTATCTGTTGTACCACACCAACCACACCAAGCTTTGGATGTGATAGAGTTTTTTGGGGGATATTTGCACCATGAAAGCGCTCTTGAAAATCTGCAGGAACTGCATGATGAAAGCATGTTAACATTGACCACAATCTTAAGGTCTTTCCAACATCTTGTGGAATCCATGAAATGAAAACTCAGGCTTATTGCAAAGAACTGAGAGCAAAAGGAGGCTTTACCCAGCCTTAGTATAGTGTTCCTAATTAATTGCTTGATGGGTGTATATTTGGCCTTGACATTTGCTCAGGACAGAAAATAACAGGTGAGGGAGGGGCATCCCACCCTCGAGGGCTTTACCCTCCTCAACTGACCCTAAATTTGCTCACTGCCCAGCGTTGACTGCTCACTGGGTTCTAAGACTGGCTCTGCACTTTGCAGACACCTCAAATATGAAATTCCATCTCCAACAAAGACTTGGGCTGCTTCTGCATGCTCTCCTGGGTCACTAGACAGACCTCACAGCGGCTGAGGGAGAGGAAGAAGATGCAACAGTGTCGTCGTCCCTATTTTTGTGCCTTTTTAAAAATACTGCCATTGTGGCATTGCGGCCTCCCCAGAGGCTTATATAATGCATGTAAAGGCAGCCAGTCTTCAGACCACAGGGAAAGCAATCTCAGTGTTTTTGGAGGAGCCCAGCACACAGCCTACCCCTCCTACACATCTGATTAAATTACCTGCCATGTCAGACACACACACACACACACACACATCTGTCTTCCTTCAGCCAAGTCGCAAAGAACCCAACTGAGCACACTGACCCTCACATGCATCTTTTTTTACATCCCACTTGACGTTTATTTCTGGGCATAGGCCACAGATTGAGAAATATTCTCTGTCGTAATGTCGTCTCCGCACAGATAATAGTGTTAGCCATGAAATCGGACTGCTTCTCGAGGCTGTGCCGGGGCTGAACGTGCAGAGAGAAATATAGACGATTTGGCAGTAAAGTGCTGTCATCAGTGCCACAGCAGGCCATTATTGAAGCCTAGAGGTTTGATGTTATTGCTGTTGTTTTGATTCTGAATGTAATTATACAATTTCATATTAACCTACAATTACAGTTAGTTAAATACATGTGTATTGGGTTTACAGTGTTTATAGACAGGTCTGAGTCTGAACTCTCCACTTATAGCAAAGCAAAATAAATCACAAATTAATATTTGGAATGGTTGTCTTGATATTTTGGTGGTTGGTGTGACGCAACAGATAACACCACTACCTGCCACTGAGCTACCACACCATGTGAGAGACTGGGTTTCGATTCCCGGTCTGGGTGGCTATACTGTGCTACACCAATAAGAGTCCTTGGGCAAGACTCCTAACACTACATTGGCCCACCTCTGTAATACGAGTAACCTTGTAAGTCGATAAGAGCATCAGCTAAAAGCCATAAATGTAAATATTTTTGGACAATTAGGGCCCTATCTCACACCCTGCACGCGATGCTCATTGCAATCTTCCACCCTGTCAACAGACTATTTTATGTCTTTAAATAGCAACGGTGCTTGCGAATACACATACGCCAATGGGCGTGGTGGTCTCGAAATGAGGGGTATTCAGGTCAGTTTCTGGAGTATTGCTGTGTATCTCAGCAACGGAAAACACAGGAGCTCCACTGAACGAAAACAGCCTAGGCAGACGTTCGTCAACAGTCAGACGTTTGTAGCTATCTTGGCAGTGAATTGTCAACATAGGCGTGTGCAGCCAGACGCTCGTACACCCCCCCCCCCACACGCTTTACACCACTGAAATATCAATCCGCCAAAGTTAGACTGCACCTGGTTCTTAAAGGGAATGGCGAAAGACTGACTGGCTGATTGGTTTATTGCACGTTCACC
This sequence comes from Salminus brasiliensis, assembly GCF_030463535.1. Lineage (NCBI taxonomy): Eukaryota > Metazoa > Chordata > Actinopteri > Characiformes > Bryconidae > Salminus > Salminus brasiliensis. The sequence continues at coordinate 7,416,052 of NC_132882.1, read as the reverse complement.
CCAAAAAAAACACCCCTGATTAATTAAGGTGTTAAGTAAGGTGTTCATTTCCCATTGTTACGAGAGCAAATACACACTGACACGGTCTAAATCAAGCTGTGCAGTGCACGGGTTGACGATTCGCCAAAAGATCGCTAAAATAGGACCCATAGTGTGTCTCTTCCTTTTGATTTGAAATGTAGTCTAGATTGTAAGCTTTTGGAGTCCACACTTCCAAAAGAACAACCCCATTTTTTCAAGGTGCTATAACAGATATGCTTTTGTTATCTCTGGTAATATGTGCAGTGCAGCTTATAAGGGTTAAAGCACCTCCTGTTCATCCTGTTCCCCGGATATGAATCTCCTCCTGCTCTGGCCGTGCGACAGTCTGAAGAAAAGCAGGTTGAATAAATTGCCATCATTTCAGGAATTGTCTCCACCATCCGGACGTGGTTTATGTGTGAGGAGGCAATGTTTACTGATATATTTAATAGGGTGAGTCAGCCTCAGCCATCAGTCATGCTGGGTTTCAGAGAAGATGGCTGGGCGTCAATCACTTAGAGATCAGTCAGTGGGAGCTGGTGTAGTGGCAGTGTTCATACCCCGAGATGATATTTGAGGTGAGCAGAAAGCTGTGCTGTAGGAAATGAAACTCTGAAGCCGCAGTGTGCCTTTACAAATGGAGTGTGAACAAAGAACACTCTTAAGAAGGTGCTGCAAAGGGTTTTTTGAGCGATGATATTAAAGAGCCAGTTCAAAAAGATCAAAAACAGATTGTGTTAAGAGCCCTTTTAAAGATCGTAGAACCTTCACTGATGTAAAGGTTCCTTTATGGCAGTGGTTCGCAACCTTGGCACTTGGCACTAGTGTTTTCCCTGCTCCCAACATATCTGATCCAGCTGATCAGATAATTAACGAGACCCTCCTGAGTTAAAAGTGGTGTGTTAGAGCAGGAAACCACCAAAATGTAGGGCAGGGGGTTCTCCAGAACCAGGGTTGGAAAATATGGCAACGTTCAAACAGAGTGCACCATTTGAGCTATGTGGGCCATCATTGAGCTCCAAAACACACTCAGACAGATCTTAAGTGCTTCCCTAAATTTCATCAGCATGTGGACTTTGCAGTCTAGGGGGTCATCATGTTGTATCTTACACCAACATCCCTGGGCTGACCCTTGGCCTCACTACGACTACTCAGCCCACAACTCAAGCAAGTGAAAACCTAGCCCCCAGAAGCCGTCCCTACTCTTCAGGACTGTTCGACCCCTTGTGTTGTTTTAAGGGTGAAAAATGATCTACCACTAAGTTTAACAGCAGAAAATTTAATTTCATATCTGTTTAATTTGGTGTTGCTGTCTCCAAGTCCAACCAGAAGCCATAGATAACTCCAGAGGTGGCCTTACTACTGAGAGCCCAAGACAACGCCTTCAATTCAGGCCTCAGAAAAGCAAAGGCCAACCTTTTGTGGGCCATCACAGAGGCAAAGCGCACCTATATACAGAAGAGCCAATGCCTGATTCCAGGACACCAATGACACAGTGTTAGAGGTAGGGCATCCAGGCCAACTACAAGACACTTTCAGCTACCTGTGACAGTGAGGCCTTTCTTCCAGATTACACTGAACATCTTCTACACACAACAGCATACTGTTAAAGTCAACCACCCCTCTTCGCAATGACTAGACACTCTGTCTGTTCAGAGCAGATGTAAGGATTACTCTGACAGAGTCAATCCACAGACAGCCACTTAAACCGGACAGCACATCTGGCCATGTGCTCAGAAGATGTGCAGATCAACTGGTGGATGTTTCACAGACATCTTCAACAGCTCTCTAAACATTTCTGTTGAAACCACCACCATCATCCCTCTGACAAAGAAGTCTTTAGTGTCCTGCCTCAACGACTACCCTCCCGTTGCACTCATACCCATCATCATAAAGTGAGTCATCAGGTTTGTCGGTGACACGACTGTGATGGGTCTCATCAGCCTGAACGATGAGTCAACATACAGAGAGGAGATTCAGCAGCTATCAGCCTGGGGCAGAACAAAACTAAAGAGATGGCTGCTGATTTCAGGAGAGCATGACATGATTAGCCATCGCTGAATATTAACAGCTCTGCTATGAAGAATATTCACATTGTGGAGAACCTCACTTGGTCTCTCGAAACCAGCTCCATAGCCAAGGAAGGTCATTTGTGTCTCCACCTCCTTCTGAGACTGAGGAAAGCTTATCACCCTTTTTCCACCCTTACCATGTTCTACAGAGGATTTGTAGAGAGTTGTATTACTGTCGGCTTTGGAAATTGCTATATCTCTGCCTGCAAGACCCTCACAGGACCCCTCCCATCCATCATGGATATTTACATTACATGCTGCTTCCGCAAAGCCATCAGCTTTGGGCGACCCCACCCATCCCTCACACAAATTGATTTTCCCTGTTGCCATCTGAAAGAGGGTACTGGAGCATTACTGCCAGACTCAGTTACAGTTTCTTCCCACAGGCCATCAGACTTCTCAACATTCAGAGAATGAACTCACCCTGCCACCGCCCAACACTCTTACAGACACCTCCATTGACGTACCCCCTCACCACCTTCTTGCGCACTTTCCCAGGTACTGTTTGCTGCTCAATACTGTTTTTCACAGTAGCACTGTTTTCTTCTGCTACTGTAAGCTATAGCTGTAATGAAGATAATTGAGGATAATTACCTTCATTCATTGAAGAATAGAATTTATTCAAAACCTATATGACTCATGTAAAGTTGCCAAATCAACCAGTTAACCAAATTCAATTGACATTTGGGTTTATTTTCACAAGCCACACAGGCCTGGTAAATTTAGAAATCCCTAAAATAGAACCTGCGTGGTAATGTGAAGCAGGTTAGAAGGTCTTAAAAGCAGCAAATTAAGCCAAAAAATCGAAAGAAATTTAAACACAGATGCAAAACATTAAAAGTCATTAAAACCTACCAGTCTTTCAAAGCTAAGGCTCTGGGACTCCAGTGAACCACAGCGAGAGCCATTGTCCACAGAGTGAGAAAACCTGGAACTGTAGTGAACCTTCCTAACAGTGGCTGGCCTTCCATAATTTCACCAAGAGCTTATTCAACGACTCATTCAGGAGGTCACAAGAGAACCTGATGAACATCTAAAATCTTATAGGCCTCATCTGCCTGAGTTAAGGTCAATATACTATCAATGTCATCAATGCACCCACTGTGAATTCTCCAAACAATGACCTGCTCTACTCATACAGGACATAACCCAGACTTTGTCCTGCCAGCCCCCATAGTACACAGTCCATGTAATGTCCGAGTAAGCTCACTCGGACATTGCATGAACTGTGTACTTTGGGGGCTGGCAGGACAAAGTCTGGGTAATGTCCTGTAGAACTGATCCAGACATTTGCGTTCATACATACAGCTCCTTTGGGAAAAAGGAAAAGTTGGGTTACCGTGCATGTCTGAAAGGGGCTTAAGATACACTACATGGACAAAAGTATTGGGACACCAGCTTCTTTATCCTACTTTTGTTGGAAGGCTGGCTTTCTACTAGATGTTGGAGCATTGCTGTGAGGATTTGATTGCATTCCCAGAGTTTTTTCTCATCCCGGACTCCCCAACCCATCCCGACAGTATAAGATGGAGCGCTAGCCCACGCCTGGAATTAGGCATGGTAGCAACAGGTTCATGTTTATCATGCTCATGCTCCAGAGAGTTTTATTCTATTGGCAGTACTTCCCTACAGGCACTAGACAAGCTGTGTTGGGTGTAACTTAAAGAAGCTAAGTGCATTCATTAGAAGGGGTGTCCACAAACATTTGGACATATAGTGTAGTTAATGTATATATTGTACCCCAATCTGAAGCCTCATTTTTTTCTGTCCTTGTCGTGGCATCTCATTGAAATCTGACAGGATCTTCTTATAACCCTGGTGCTTTCTTATAATGAATGTTTATGAAGGCCAGGGATCATACCTGCATAACCGAAACGGCAAGATGAGTTATGACCCCATGCAAGCATTCAAGAGCACCTGGTCATATTGAGAACACTGTCAGGATGCTGTCAGGATGTTGAATTAGGCCCATTTCTCGGAAGACCCTTGCTGCTGTATGAATGGGTAATTTCTGCTCTGTGCTCTCCTGACCCTCTGACTGTTCTCATCCATTTGCATTGACACCAGCTGCTATGCAAATGATACAAATGATGATGGATTCTCCCTCAAATGATGACTCTCCTTCTCTGATTGTTCAGGGCGACTGGCTTCAGTAATTGCAGCTTAAATCAAATAGCCACCATACACTTGGCTCGGGTGAAACACTTGGTTGGACGCCAGCATGTGTCATAGCTTATAACTGAGAGATTCTCAATGCAGGCTGTCTGATCTGCTGACTGAGGCTAGACTAAGAAAACGGATAAATCCAGCGATGGGATAATTGGGGTTTCCTAGTGTTGAAGGATATCAGTACACCAGCGGATGATCACATGATCAGAAGGTCCAAAAACTGCCCTATCAGATAAACAGCGCTTAAAGATCAGGATGAGGGTTAGGATTAGAACCAGGATTAGGGTTAAGATTAGGTTTTGGATTGAGATTAAAGTTAGGATTAGGACCAGGATTAGGGTTAGGATTAGGTATTGGGTTGAGGTTAAGGGTAGGATTAGGACCAGGGGTTTGGGTGAAGATTAGGTTTTAGATTAAAGTTGAAGTTTGCATTACAGCGTGAATTAGGGTTAGGATTAGGTATTAAATTGAGATTAAGGTTAGGATTATGGCCAGGATGAGGGTTAGGATTAGGACCAGGGTTAAGGTTAGGATTAGGTTTTTGGGTTGAGGTTAAGGTTAGTATTACAGCCAGGATAAGGGTTAGGATTAGGACCAGGGTAGGGGTGAAGATTAGGTTTTGGACTGAGATTAAGGTTAGGATTAGAGCCAGGATGAGGGTTAGGATTTGGACCAGGATTAAGGTTAGAATTAGGTATTGTGTTGAGGTTAAGGTTAGGATTAAGGCCAGATGAGGGTTAACATCATTACATTAACATAATAACTTCACATATCAAACATGTCTTGGCTAATAATCATAATTTGGAGTTAGAATTGGAATTGGAGTTAGATTTATTTTAAGTGCTCTGAGAGACCAGGGGACATGTTTCAGACTCCTAAGTCTCCTAAGACACTCATAGATGGGCAGAAAAATATCACGACTTAATGAAAGGCCATTCCCCATTCTCCTCATGACATGTGAGGCTCTCTTTTAGCACACACACATACACACCTTTATCACAGTACCATCTGTCCCTCTCTGTGGTGTCATGGCCCAGTGCGTGGGTCCATAATGACAGAGCAAATAAAGGTTTCATCAGGTTACATTCAGACCCACACACTCACCATATTGTTAGCTGTGAATAACATCCCCAATCACCAGCCTTTGATGCACAGAAATCCGGCCTGCCACCAGCAGAGATCCTCTATTGTAGCTCCAGCCCTTTTAAACCCACCTCAAGCCCTTTCTGCTTTCATGCTTTTGCATGTCTTTGTGCTGTGAATAAGCATGCTGTGTTTTTTGACAGTAACATTAAGAATGCAGCACAACTTTCGCTAATGACATACTTCAGCTATATATAGGCTGTAATACACCATGCTAGTCCTTAAACAACATCTCTGAGGCAAAAGCTGGAGCATCATTACATCATCACTAACAGAGACAGTGATTGGAAGCTGATCCTTGCAATTTGTTTTTTATAATTTGTACATTTTTTCTCCCAATTTGGTACTGCCAAGTAACCCACCTGTTTGCAGCTCCCCTTAGCATTGGCAATGCTACCAACACTAGTAGGGTAAGGTCTCCTCTGACACATGCAAAGCTGGCCACTGCCCCTTTTAGACTGCCACTTATGTGCCATTGCTGGGTAGCCGTCATGCTCAGAGGAAAGCGTCGGGTCCCCATCTCCAGAACAGATGCCTGTGACGGCCAACATCACTTCATAAGTAATGAGGAGAAAGAGCGCCATCTATCCACCTTGAAAAAACAGCCTATTGTGCTCTCTCAGACTCCGGCTGCTGATGGCAAAGCAGTCTAGCATGTGGAGGCTGCCCTATAGGCTGGCCAGCTCCCACTACCTGTTTTTTCAGTCATACATTTTTCAGTATTTTAAAAATTCACAAAATAAAAAACACCCAATATTGCAGATAAGATTTTTATGGAATTTGTGAAAATCTCAGAAAGCCACCTTCTTTAAGTTGTTTATATCTTTACCATATATCTTTACCATGAGCCACATAAAAGCACAACCAACATACTATCAACCAACATACTGGCAACATACTGTCAACCAACATACTGCCAACATACTGCAAACCAACATACTGTTAACCAACATACTGCCAACCAACATACTGTTAACCAACATACTGCCAACATACTGCCAACCAACATACTGTTAACCAACATACTGCCAACATACTGCCAACCAACATACTGTTAACCAACATACTGCCAACCAACATACTGTCAACCAACATACTGTTAACCAACATACTGCCAACATACTGCCAACCAACATACTGCCAACATACTGCAAACCAACATACTGTTAACCAACATACTGCCAACCAACATACTGTCAACCAACATACTGTTAACCAACATACTGCCAACATACTGCCAACCAACATACTGCCAACATACTGCCAACCAATATACTGCCAACCAACATACTGCCAACCAACATACTGTTAACCAACATACTGCCAACCAATATACTGTCAACCAACATACTGTTAACCAACATACTGTTAACCAACATACTGCCAACCAACATACTGTTAACCAACATACTGCCAACCAACATACTGTTAACCAACATACTGCCAACCAACATACTGCCAACCAACATACTGTTAACCAACATACTGCCAACATACTGCCAACCAATATACTGTCAACCAACATACTGCCAACCAATATACTGTCAACCAACATACTCCCTGCCAACATACTGTTAACCAACATACTGCCAACATACTGCCAACCAACATACTGTTAACCAACATACTGTTAACCAACATACTGCCAACATACTGCCAACCAACATACTGTTAACCAACATACTGTTAACCAACATACTGCCAACCAACATACTGCCAACCAACATACTGTTAACCAACATACTGCCAACCAACATACTGCCAACCAACATACTGCCAACCAACATACTGTTAACCAACATACTGCCAACATACTGCCAACCAATATACTGTCAACCAACATACTGCCAACCAACATACTGCCAACCAACATACTGTTAACCAACATACTGCCAACATACTGCCAACCAATATACTGTCAACCAACATACTGCCAACCAATATACTGTCAACCAACATACTCCCTGCCAACATACTGCCAACATACTGCCAACCAACATACTGTTAACCAACATACTGCCAACATACTGCCAACCAACATACTGCCAACCAACATACTGCCAACATACTACCAACCAACATACTGCCAACCAACATACTGTCAACCAACATTCTGCCAACCAATATTCTGCCAACCAACATACTGCCAACCAATATACTGCAAACCAGCATACTGCCATCCAACATACTGCCAACCAACATACTGCCAACATACTACAAACCAACATACTGCCAACCAACATACTGCCAACATATTGCCAACCAACATACTGCCAACATACTACCAAACAACATACTGCCAACCAACATACTGCCAACATACTACCAAACAACATACTGCCAACCAACATACTGCCAACATACTGCCAACCAACATACTGCCAACCAACATACTGCCAACATATTGCCAACCAACATACTGTCAACATAGTGCCAACCAACATACTGCCAACATACTGCCAACATACTGCCAACCAACATAATGCCAACCAACAGGAAACCACATATGAACATGCTCAAGACCAGACAAGGGAAGGCTGAAACAAAGGGATACTTATACAAGGACGTCTGGGACTAAAAAGGGGGCGTGGCTACAGAGGAGGCACAGGTGAAAACACTGATGAACAGGTGGGGCTAGAAAAGACAAGAGACACATGGTGAAACCAAACAAAGGGACAGGCGTGACAACTTTACATGGTTTGTTGGACATTTATATTTTCATTTAATCTGGTTTGGAGGTTAAAAGGCTTCAAAATCATTTTGATGCACAAGAAAATGGAGGTATAATGGGATAATTGGAGGTACTGTGGAATGTTATGTATTTATTAAATGACTGAATAGGAAAGTTATGAACCTGGACACAACAGCATGCACATAAATACAGAGATACTAAAACATTCCCAATATTTAAACATTGACTTTGGCCTATTCATCCAACAAATGGAAATCAGATGGAATTTGGCATCTGCCTTTAACCCATTCATGCAGTAAACACACACACACATACACACTGAGCAGTGAGCAACAACACACAGTGACAGTGAGCACATGTGTCCGGAGCAGTGGGCAGCCATTGCTGCAGTGCCCAGGGAGCAGGCAGGATGAAGGCCCTTCTCTGATGAGGCTAAAGAGGCTCAAGGGCCCAACAGTGGCAGCTTGCCAAGCCCGAGTGTTAAACACACAACCCTGTCATCAGCAGCTCGGTTCTCTAACCACTGAGCCGCCGCTGCCACCTTCAGAGTTATTATCATTTTTTATTATTTTACAATTTTTGTCTTTTGTGACACAAACATAAACCAACATATTTTATAAGGAGTGATAAAGTCTCTGAGAAGCTGGATTTCTCTCATCCTTTGAGTGACAGATCAAACTGAAGGTGTTTGTTCTTGGGCTCTTCTCCATATCTTTCCCAATACCGGTAATTCTGCAGGGCACTGTTTAAATATACCCTGATGTCTCAGTACACAGTGCAGCTTTCCTTCTCAGGAAAGTTCAGTGTGCTGCTACTGCACATTCACTGTGATGAGCACTGCTCTCATTGCAGATTCAGGCATTGTGCGAATGGCCCGCAGGGTCAAAAGCCAAAAGACAGCACTTTTCACGGCATCCTCCAAGGAGCTCTCGGGCGGATGTGCTCTCGCAAGCTGTGTGTATCAGAGGAGAAGTGAGACAGCGGGGGCTGGATAGTGGGAATCAAAAGGAGTGTTTAAAGGAGACAACACAGGTCAGACTGGTCAGACAACTGCATGCATTATAGATCAGTAATGAACTTTATCACCAGTGTATCTGTTTTTCTATATAGTGTATAATTGCTAGCAGACATACATACACTACAGTGCATTTCCTTCATTTGCATCTCCTGGTAGTGATTCATTGATCTCAACTCTATTGTGCCGAAGTGTCCATCTAGAGGAGTCTGAAAAGTTTAAAGGTGTTGGATGTTGGAGCTCCGTTATCATCATCATTATCCAGATAACGTCATTGCACTGCCCCACAGCTCAATGCTGGGGGACTTTGTACCCCTCTGTTTGGCATTTCTCACATATCTCATTAAAACGAGTGGAGACAATTTTAAACTCTTATCAAACCTTTGTACCGCAATGTATTGCAGACACACTATATGGCAAAAGTATTGGGACACCTGCGTATTAGTTGTTTCTTCTGAAATTAACTTGGTTTGGTTGGAGTTACTGTCTCTACTGTCCAGAGAAGAAGGTTTTCTACTAGATTTTGGAGGAGAATTGCTGTTAGGATTTTAATGCATTTGGCAACAAGAGCGTTAGTGAGGTCACGATGTTGGATGATGATCACCACCCCACCTCATCATCCCCAACTCCCCAACTCATCCCAAAAGTACTGGATCCATCATTCCAGAGAACACCGTTCCTCCGCTCCAGAGCTCAGTGCTGGGTGGCTTTTTACCCCTCTAGCCCATTATAGCATAGAAAAGCATTGCTGGTAGAACGGGACGCCCTGCAGACATCTTTTAATGAACGGTGTGAGAATTAACTAATGAACTTTATCATAAGAAGTAGTGTTTTTTGCCTTGACTTGTCTCGTTTTGAGGGCTGATGTTATGGAATTGTCTATACCTTTTCCATATTCTCCAATCCATGGTTTTGAAAGTCATGAACAGTCATGAAAACCGGCATGTTATCATTATCATACAAAAACCTTGTATCTCTTTTTTTCTCACCATTTTGATGTAATTTGGCATTTGTTTTTTCCATTGTGTCAAAAAGTTGAATATAAAGAGATATAAAAGATGAATAAAACACTAGAAAGGCTCCACCCCTTCACACTGAAGTTATAAGAAGTGTTTTAGCCTGGGCAAAAGGGCATCCAATCAGAACTGAGGTCAGTTAGATATAACAATCTCAACAGCACCACAACAAAACAGGCAAAGCAATTCTGAGGGAAAAAGAGAGGCTGAAAAAAGTCAGACATAAAAATGTAACAAATAACAAATAACATAAATGTTAAAAGTGGGAAGTCAGGCCTGCTTGACATAAACTATGTGTCCAAATGTTTGTGGACACCCCTTCTGATAAATGCATTCAGCTACTTTTCGTTGCACGCATTGCTGGCATAGATGTGTAAATGCACACAAACACACAGCTTGTCTAGTCCCTGTTGAGAAGTATTGCCAGTAGAATTGGACTCTCTGGAGCAGATACACATGAAACTATTCGCACCGTGCTGCTTAATGCCAGGCGTGGGCTAGAGGGGTATAAAGCCCCCCAGCACTGAGCTGTGGAGCAGTGGAAGAGCTGTGTTCTCTGGAATGATGGTGATGGTGGAGCTCAATCCAGGACTTTTGGGATGAGTTGGGCAGTTGGGGATGATGAGGTTGGGTGGTGATCATCCAACATCCTCAGATCATCAAGTCCTCAGAGCAATGTTCCTCCAAAATCTAGTAGAAAGCCTTCTTTCCTGGACTGTAGAGACAGTTACTCCAACAAAAGCAGGATAAACTCTTATTTTTAATACCCTTGATTTCAGAAGAAACCATAAAGGAGTAGGTGTCCCAATACTTTTATATCCATATAGTGTTACATACATGACTGCTTTATGCAAAGTCTTGTATTCGTGACTGATCTAAATGCAAAAGATTTACACATCATTAGTCTGGAGTTCTAAAGGCTAAACACACCTGAATGCCACTCGAGGCATTTTCCTCGGTCATATTGTCGAAAAAGAGAAACCCACTTCCCAGCATGCTGCTTTCTAATGGACTGTAAGGAATTCTGACGGGGTGATGATAAGCAATTTACCTGTTTGTTTTCCGGGGAGCACACTGGGGTTTAAAAGTGTTTACACCAACAGGAAGTTAACATGTAAATCAAGCCAGGGTAATCTTCTCTGAGGCCCTGGTCCCTTTTAAATGCCACGTCCTGCATTAGCATTCACTCTGTGTTTATTTAGCTGCAGGTTATCTGGCCTCTGGCGGAGAATTGCATGTAGACAGAGCAGGCCAGTAACCTGCACCATTACCAATCGTGCCGAGAAAGCAAAGACAACACCATGCATGACCACAGGGGTCATTAGGGAAGGAGTGTAGACGAGCCGTGCCGGTCGTCTGACAGTGTAGCTGAGACAGATCCTCTGGCCAATATTACATTAATATGGGGATGGAGTGCACACAAACCAGGGCTTCGGCTGCTGTGGCACCTCTCAGAAGAGACATGTGAACACTAATGAGGTTGAGGGAAAGCATGTGCACCACAGACAGCTTCCAGGGGGAGCTGACTACAGCTGTGAATGCCTGCAAGTGCTGACATAACGCTTCCTGAAAATAGACCTTTCCAGTACTGATATTATGTACATTATACTCCAAACAGAAAGGGTTCTAGATAGGATAATAAGGGTTCTATGACTAACAGTTTTGGATATAGCACTGATTATGAGCCTATGGATAAAAGACCATCTACAAAAGGCTGTTTTTGCGTTTGAACATGGTCCTATATCAGGGTTCATGCACTTTAACCAATTTAAAATTCAAGGACTTTCCATGACTTTTTAAGAACCAAAAAACTAAACATCCCAAAACCAAAGATTTTCCTATAATCTGTTTACGGAACTGTTTAGTTTGTGCTAGTTGTTGGGAATGTCCAGGCTAGCTAGTTAATAACACTATGCAAGTTCATATTACCACTGCCAAAACTGTGCATGGTCATATGAAATACAGGCAGTGATTGATCTTGTGAAAAAGTATGCTACTATACAAGTTTGTGTTTTATATTATTATATCAAATGAAAATAGAAGCTCATTACAATATTTTTCATGACTTTTTAAGTACCTTTTCAATTTTGTTATTTTTCAAGGACTATTCAGTCCTAGATTTGACCTTTTTAGTTTATTTTCCAGGATTTCCAGGACCCGTATGAACCCTGTAGATACAGTTTTAACATTGCCTGTACTGAATAACCACTGAAGAACCCCATTTTGAGGCACAAAAACATTTAAGCATTCAAGCTCTTTCTTTAAATGAAGTTATAATGGTCCTATATACAATGTTTTTAATATTGCCTTTACTGAAGAACCACTGAAGAACCCCATTTTAAGGCACAGAACCATTTAAGCATTCAAGCTCTTTCCTCAGGTTGAGTTATAATAGTCATATATAATTTTTTTTTTACATTGCTTTTACTGAAGAACCACTGAAGAACCCAATTTTTATGGCAAAGAACCATTTAAGCATTCAAGTTGAGTTATAATGGTCCTATATACAGTTTATCATTGCCTGTACTGAATCACCATTAAGGAACCCATTTTTAAGGGAGCACAATGTGATGTTATGAAACAACAATATTAGGCATGAAAATCATCCCTGAAGCTCCTTCTTCCCAATCTACCATTCTACGTTGTTCACATGTCTACAGCAAAGTCTTAACCACTCTCCACCACCACGTCCCTCCTCGGTCATCTCTCATTCCTTATTAGAGAGGGGGCACTGGCTTACAACCACAAACAGAAGCTGCCTGAACTCCAGCCCAAAGCTCTCTGAGTTCTCTCCCCTCAATTCAGTCTTCCTGTAGGTACTGATGCTGATGGCATGGTCCAAACTAGCAAGTAGAAAGTTACTACTGTCTTGGCCTTAAGGTGGAGGAGACTACATTAATAGCTGTAATAGTCAGCAATTACAGCTGGCAAGGCTACACAACTGGCCCTATGAACTACATTCAGTCAATAATCCTGGATTCAGCAGTCTTTAGGGAGCATAATCATACTGTACTCTTTCACAGTGGCGAGCTGTGACTATTAGAGCTAGGCCTTTTCAGCTCTCGGCAATAGAGGTTAAAACTGCGTAGTCGGGAATTACTTTAAGGAGGGTGGGGGCAATATACAAAAATCTGTCAAATTAAACTGAATTAAAATACAAATATAAGCTCATCGTTTTTAGATGTTGGGTGGATGTCAGGCAGTAGCAGAACTGGTGGTGGGATTTAGAAATTGTCATTTAATTATTTAATATCCCGACTGGTTTAGTGGGTGTGTTACTGCAGGGAACTACACAAAACTGTGTTGAACCCCAGCCGTTAGTCCCTCACCTCTGTAATAGTGCAATTACTTCACAAAACCATGTTATCATGTACACAATCAGCTCAGCAGTGTGCACTCTGTGTTATCCATTCACGAATAACCATTTACAAAATAACGTAAAAGACGACAAACAATGTAAGCTCATACAGTACTCACCCCGAAGGTACTCGCTTCTCCAGTCCCCCACAGCTGAGGGATTTATACCCCTCCAGCCAAGTGCTTGGCGCAGTATTTGTGAGCCTTTGTCATTGTCTTTTTTACTGTTGTTTATAGGTGTTTTCCCCAGCAACAGGGGTGGTGTTGAAAATGAAGCTTCTGGGGACCCTTTAGCCCGTTCTCAATGACAGTTCAGCGCAGATCCACTTCAGGCTCCAGAGAGGCAACTTGTGATTTCTAGTCTCACTAAGTTGGACCATGTGTGGCACTGGCACTGTGTGTTTCTTGGCCTCAGGCTGAAGATGGCATCTGACTTAGGCTATGAATCAACAAGCTTCCCAAGCCTCTGCAACCCTGCCTCTTAAGGCCTGCTTAAAACAATTTGTACCAAGGCAACAAAAGACAACCACAGGCCTTGAACAAGCATGAAATCGACCATGAATTATATTTACATATATCTGCGTTCTGCATCAACATGTCAGAAGTGCGGACTCAAGCTTTTTTCTGTATCTTATAAAGAGTTTTTCTTTTTAATGAAGTGAATCGGACCCCCAGTGTAAATGTACACAAGTCTTATGAATATCTTATGAATATCTTATGGATATCTTCTAATATCTATGAGGACTAATACATATCTGCTGTACTTCACCAGTTGATGTGGAATGGGTGGTCCTAAAACTGGGTCAGGTTTACGTCAGCATACCCCCAAGCAATCACAAGACTAACAAGACTACTATAACTAGAGCTATAGTAACCCTCCACTCATTGCAAACTTTAGTGGCTGCATGCTGGAATGGACAGAAGGTGCCAACACAGCACCCTAGCCTGGGAGATCTTCAGCTTTAGCTCTCGAAGAAAGGGCGGAGCCACAGTAGTCTTCTGTCTATATATGGGCTGGTAACACATTGTAATATTGAAATACCTTCCTTATTTTTAAATACCACAGTATACAATGATATCCCCCAACCCTATATTCTACCATGATTTTACTGTCTGACCATTGTCTACGTCTTCTCCTAATACTGCCAGTGATGGATGCACTTTATACTGCATGGGGTGATATACAGTATAATGTACATGATATAAATATGAACCCATGCCATTTTATTTTGTTGCATATTAAGGTAGAACATTAATGCATAGGAATTCAGTGATTATGTAGTAATTATGTTCAGCAGAGGAGAAACTGCAGCACCAATTAGCCCCAAAGCTGAGATGCAGCAACTGGAGAAAAGCATGTAGAGGCATGGTCAGACAGAGCAAACCACAACCAGAGTGGAAGGACAGCTATTAGCTTCTAAACCAATGAGCAAAGGCTAAAGAGAGAAACAGCCATAGCTCCCCGGGGTGTAGTAAGATCCTACAGCCACAAATAGAGCTGGATGGATTTGAGGCCTATCAGGATTGCCCTTTGAACTTGGGTCTAGATCTGATCCTGCTTCTGGAACATTGAGCATCATGCTATATTGGTTTGGTCAGGGCTTGACTCTGATGGTCTACTATAGCAGAGGTTTCACTCCTGGTCCTTGAGATCCACGACCCTCAAGAGTTAAGAGACTCTAATTCAGATGGAGGTGTTTTAGATTAGGGTTTCAGTTCAAATCTGCAGTATAGTAGATCACCAGGGCCATAATTGGGCCACCCTGATCTATACCAAAGCATAAAGGGGTCAACAGTAGCTTTATAAGTTAATGATTGTAGCTGTCAGCCGTAGCCGTGGGCCTTACGATGAATAGTGCCATTTTTATGGGCTTTAAATGGCCATAAAAGCTGCGGAAACCCAGTGTAAACCTAAGCTGTCCCTGGATTGCACACACAGTTTGGCTACATCCATAAATTTTCAAAAGGGGTTTAAAACCTCTGCTGCTTTTTCTTCTTCTTATCTCAATGCTTGCTTGGCACTTTACCATTTTACATCATATGAATCCATCATCCAGTTCAAAATATAAAATTCAGTGGCTTAATTTATTTGTATGACAATAAAAAGACATCATTATAAACATCTGCATTATAAAAGCAATGGAGTTCCATGCTAATATCAACTCGCCACACTTTGAGAGTCTTGGTTCATGGAAAACTGATAAAGCTAAGTTAATGCTGAGTTTGGCCAATGTTAGTTGCACTGTAAAAGGCCAGGCCTACTTTCAGATGGGCGTCTAAACTTAATCTAACTTAAACCTAAACCTAACCTACTACACCTGAACCTTATTCTAACCTAAACTTAACCTAACCTACTACACCTGAACCTAATTCTAACCTAAACTTAACCTAACCTACTACACCTAACCCTAATTCTAACCTAAACCTGTCCTAAACCTAATTCTAACCTAAACTTTACCTAACCTACACCTAAACCTAACCTACTACACTTAGCCCTAATTCTAACCTAAACCTGTCCTAAACCTAATTCTAACCTAAACCTAACCTAAACTTAACCTAACCTACTACACCTAACCCTAATTCTAACCTAAACCTGTCCTAAACCTAATTCTAATCTAAACTTTACCTAACCTACACCTAAACCTAACCTACTACACTTAGCCCTAATTCTAACCAAAACTTAACCTAAACTTAACCTAACCTACACCTAAACCTAACCTACTACATCTAAACCTAATTCTAACCTAAACTTGCCTTATACCTAATTCCAACCTAACCTACACCTAAACTTACACCTAAACCTAACCTACTACACCTAAACCTAATTCTAACCTAAACCTAACCTACACTTAACCTAACCTACACCTAAACGTACACCTAAACCTAACTTACTACACCTAAACCTAATTCTAACATAAACCTAACCTACACCTGAACCTAAATCTAAACTTAGCCAACTACACCTAAACCTAATGCTAAGCTTAACCTAAACTTAATTCTAACCTAACCTACACCTAAACCTAAACTACTACACCTAAACCTAATTCTAACCTAAACCTAACCTACACTTAACCTAACTTACACCTAAACGTACACCTAAACCTAACTTACTACACCTAAACCTAATTCTAACATAAACCTAACCTACATTTAACCTAACCTACACCTAAACCTAAACTACTACACCTAAACCTAATTCTAACCTAAACCTAACCTACACTTAACCTAACCTAAACCTAAACCTAAACTACTACACCTAAACCTAATTCGAACCTAAACCTAACCTACACTTAACCTAACTTACACCTAAACGTACACCTAAACCTAACTTACTACATCTAAACCTAATTCTAACCTTAATCTAACCTAAACTCAACCTAACCTAAATCTAAACCTAAAACTAAACTGATCTTAAACCTAACCATAACTCTAAACTTAATGTGAAGCAGGAGTTGACGTCCATTTATTAATGTAGAAACTCGGATGTGTACGAATTTTATAAGATCTTGTTGGATCTGGGTCCTGAACTCACAACCCTATGCTCAATAGCCCAGCGCTCCAACCACTGAGCCACCACTATATGGCTATATGGGAGCTGTTCAGGCAAAAGTGCTGGCAAGCCAGCAGTCAGATTGTGAGTATTTGCAGTACTGGCTGCCTCCAGTGTCATATCTCCACACTGTTAGTCTATGATTTCATCTTGAGCCGTATCCACTGTGCTTCACACTGCCTTTGGCGATCACTAGGAGTGGAATTGAGTTATCTTGCTACATTTGAAGGATTTAAAAGATGTTGGTGATGCATTCTGGGCGACTTCTCAACTACAGTGAGACTTTGTGATGTCAAACTCCAAAGCTGCCTCCTCAGCTTTCTGTCCGCTCTGATCGGCCCATGCAGCTGCAGCAGGCACCCAAATGACACTTCAGTGGAAGGCGTCAGTGTGGATTTAAGTGGCAGTGCGGTAAAAAGCATGACTTTCTACTCGCTCTCCACAGAGCCGAATTTGTTTAACCGCCCCGCCGGCTCCAAGGGAAGGATTCATTTTATCTCGTTCAGCAGCAAAGGTCATGGACGCACAGACTGGAAGCAGAATAGAGAATTTTAATTGAATCGGCCCACCTGGATCCACAGAGATTACCCTGAAAAGTAATGTAAGAGGAAAGTGTTACAGGTCTAAACTCTGGAGTATTAATTGGATCAGAGGTTGTGGAGTTAATTGCTTGAGTCCATGCTCATTACTGTGAGCTATGATTGTCAGCCTGAAGCAAAGGGACGTGATTGCCCCAAAGGCACAACAGCAAATACGGGACCGTATCAGGGCTCAAGTGTTCGGTATGTTTTAGTGTGTGCTGGTGCATAAAAAAAAAGTCCCTCTAGCTAAGCCTGTTAGCCAGAGGCGTTTCTAGGATACTTGATGTACAGTGGAACACACTACCCCCCTGCTTGCCTAATAATAGTACTAGTTTAATAGTATTAAATAATTAATAATTTATTATTATTATTGTTATTATTATTATTATTATTGTTGTTGTTATTATTATTGTTGTTGTTGTTGTTGTCACTATTTATTATGTCAATTATTGTATTTGTAAGATTACTGACACACATGCATTATTATTATTTGTATTATATGTTCTTTATTATTATTATTATTATTATTATTATTATTATTATTATTGTTGTTGTTGTTGTTGTCTTTGTTATTGTCACTAATTATTATGTCTATTATTGTATTTGTAATATTACTGTCACCCATGCATTATTATTATTTGTATGATATTTATTATTATTATTATTATTATTATTATTATTGTTGTTGTTGTTGTTGTTGTTGCTGTTATTGTCACTAATTATTATGTCTATTATTGTATTTGTAAGATTACTGACACACATGCATTATTGTTATTTGTATTATATGTTCTTTATTATTATTATCATTATTGTTGTTGTTGTTGTTGTTGTTGTCTTTGTTATTGTCACTAATTATGTCTATTATTGTATTTGTAATATTACTGTCACCCATGCATTATTATTATTTGTATGATATTTTATTATTATTATTATTATTATTATTGTTGTCTTTGTTATTGTCACTAATTATTATGTCTATTATTGTATTTGTAATATTACTGTCACACATGCATTATTATTATTATTTGTATTATATTTTCTTTATGATCATTATTATTATTGTCATTAATAAATTATATATATATTTTTTTTTATAAATACTGTCACATACATACATGACACTATCTGTGAACTGTAGCTAGAGCTATATATAGTTATATTGGTGATATCACAGTGCTTATCAATGTCCCAGTTACTAGCTAGCATAAATATAGCCTATGCTAACATAACTGATGCCTTTGCTGGTATAATGAATGGCTTTGCCCCAGCGGTCTAATCTGTATTGTTGGTAGGTTATAAGGTCATGAGCGGCCTTAACCAAAACATACAGCTCTGAGCTAGCATTGGCTTGTCTGCTGCATGGCTGACTTTCTATTTTTTGTCCAATGTCCATTACTCCGCTCAAAAACCCAGTATACACCGGCTCTGACTGCTCAAGGTTTTGATAAGACGCTGGGGCATTATGGGAAATGCAGTACCTGTAGTAACTCTGCATGGAATGTCCTGTAGTTTTACTGGGGCACGTGCCCCACAAGCACAAACAGGACACAGTCTCCCTTGTTTCCTTCATTTGCAGAAGAGGGTTGGCAGAAGCACAGAATCTGCACACCCAAGATCACATATTGGAACATAAAGCCACAGAGAGTCAGGGAGGTACGCAGAAGCTCGACCATTAAGAACTTTAAATGGCCTTTAAAATTGGAAATACAGGCTATGGGGGTGCTTTTGAGGCACTGAGCATCTCCGAGCGGCCACATATGAAACACTTCATAAAAAGCCTCAGCAAACGTGAGCTCTCAGGGCTCTGGACTTGGAGTCCTGGTCCTTTCAGCTGCCTCCCTGCAGTGACTCATAGCTGGAGTGGTGAACAAGAGAGATTTATGATCGCCGGCACACAGTCAATAAAACATGCTTTACGACTGCACGTGACAGCAGCGAGGTCACGAAGACCACAAGGTGGCCCTATCAGAGCAGAGGGAACGTGCAGGGGGGCCGTGTGTCAAGCCATTAAGAAATCACTTAAGTCTTGTCACAGCACACAGGCTTAAATAGGGCAGATGGTTGAGGGAAATAATGCGCAGGGTCACTTTGCTCTGACGCTGACTAAACCCTGTAGCAGCAACATGTCAAATAACAATACTCCAAGTATAACCTGTTGTCAGAGGCATCAAATACAGGGGGGCACTGGCTCATCCATACCCCTCTCCAAAACTAAAGCATGAGGGGCAACTCCCCTGCAAATCTGAAGGCCTGTTCACACCAAGTACCAAGTAGGATTTTTTCACCATGTTTTTGTCTCCTGTGCTCCATAAAAGGGGCAAGAAGCTCCATAGTTCTCTCAGATTTCCACTCGTTCCATTCTTTTCTCTGCTTCCGGTCCACTTCTGCTAATTAGCGAGGGAAGCTCCAGTTCACGGATGCCCCCAGTTACATTAAGCCACTGTAAAGTTCTCACCTTAATTCCCCAGCCTAGGCCGAGGCTGCTGCTGAGGTGGGCTGCATTTCTCTAAAAAGGCCAAGTCATAGAAGTCTGTTCCAAGGGATATACAGCCCAGAAGTGCAGCCTACATTCAGCCTACATCCAGCCCACAGTTCCCTGTGTGCACATTCAACACAAAGGGGACAACCAGGCCTTCAGAACAGAGTTTATTTTCTCTAAAAAACTATAACAACTATAATTAATTTCTGAAGAAATAAAAAAGCACACCGCAATTGCAAATTGTGGGACCTTTCTGGCGGGACACAGCCTGGTTAGACTATTCCATTTGTTTGACCAATAGGCCGCAATAGGCTACAGAAGCCCTGCCGTACCTCGGCTGCAGCTTAGGCTTTGGAATGCAGCTAAATATGAGCAGTTCTGTCTCAATGCTCAACATTATGATCATAATAACTGAAAAATTGACGCAGCGTTGCTGTCAGTTTCAGACTTGGTGTGAAAGACATCCTCTTAACACTCCAAGGCTTATCACACACTAAGGTGCATTACTTAGTAACTGCAGGGCCTTCTGTACAAACTGGTGGGGCTATTCTCTGCTAATAGAGGTTTGGATTATTTGCGTTCGTATTAATAACCTTGATATATTCTCATATAAGTCCCACTTTTATGTTAACATCCCTCACCCAAAACAATGGTCTGTCAACAATTGCCCCTGCAATATTCAACCCAAGTCTGTGCCCATGCCTGTCCCCCATTTGTGTCTTTGTGTCTTCATTTCTCAGCTAGTTCAGTGCTGTTTGGAGGTCTCCGAAATGACAATGACAAATGTGCCTCAGCTGAGCGACTGATGAATATCCATTTGCAACCCATTGCCACAGTGCTTCGCTTATCTCCCAATCTCGCAGATGTTGGGAGTCTAAATCTTTCCCATTATTATGCATCTGCAAAATGAGGGAGCCACTAAGCCTGGCTGGGGACTGAAGGCAATGCTGGCTCGCTCATTATCTCGCTTTGAGGCCTTACGGGACTCGTCCACTGCTTGTAGTGTAATAAGTAGTTTTTATTCTCTGGAACGCTGCTTTGCCCCTGGCTGATGGAGCTGGTACATGGTCTCCTCTGATGTATTCAGTGTCAGCGAACCGAGGAGAAAATGTAAAATGAAAATGTGTGAATTTCTGTGAGGTTTGAGGCAGTAATAAGCTGACACAGGCCGTATTCCATTTCTGATCAAAAGTGGCTTGCCTCAGCATCGTGATGTACCGCCGTCTGATGGCAGGACTGAATGCTCCCTATTAGTGATCACACAGCCGTGGTTTATTTAATCAGCTAACACATCATAATTGCAAAGTGTTTGGACAATTTGCAGCCTCATTAGCCCAGAAAGAATGCTTGTTTTTCTGATCTTCAATAAAATCAAAGGAAAGGAGATGATTCCAGTTAGGAAGGCCATCGCCTGATTCATATTCACAAGTTCAGAAATTGTCCTCGGTTTAGTTTGGCTTTTAAGTCTTTCCTTAAAAGGAGGATTTTCTCAGTTTGGTCCTGAAACATGAACAGACTGATATAATAACAGTGCAAACTTCTAACGACCCAAATTTACACTGCTCAGCAAGTCTCCACTCTTTAACATTTACTGTTGAGCCCAGATCAAACCTCATATCTCCAAAATAGCAAAGTAAGAGAAAAAGCAAACCTGGATGAACCAGTCTACTAAATGACAACTCTCCTGAGACCAGATCTGAGGCTTTATCCTCTAAACAGGTGTAATTTGATTTGAGCCTCAGTTAGCTGGACGTTCCTGGCTACCATTGGTTCTTCAGTAAAGTTGGATGGATTGCTGTCAAGTCCAGCTGTCTTTAACTTCACTTGCTTTTTTCCCGATTTGGTTTAGTTTGGTTTTCCCTAATAAACAGTCTAACAGACTAAAGAGGGTGTGTTCCACTGGGACACACAGCTTAGTTATGTTACCAGTGTCAGGTTTGAGAGGAGCGCAATGATGAGGAGGGTAATGCTGGGTAAAGTAAACACTGGAACAACCAGAGAACGCCAACAGAGACTAATCAAACTGGAGACCAAACGTGACGTACAATAACCAACAAGAACCACAGGAAGCAAAGCTACTGAATGAACACTGAGACAAATGAGGAACACCTGAGAAGAGTTCACAAAGGGGCAGGGCTCCAATGGAGAAAACGACAAGGTGGGACAAAGGCGGAGACTAGGCCAGGACAGCATACAAACAGAGCCATGCGCTAATGTGCACATGGCAGGGCAGGACGGAGATAGAGCTGAGAAAGGGAAAAATGAAAGGGCATGAAGAAGAAGACGCCTGCTAGAATCGGATGCATATAATTGTTGGATATTAATGTTTGTGTGTAAGAGTGAGTGTGTTGTGGGGTGTATGTGTATAAGTTTAACCTCCAGGAAATAGGTAAAGGTGCACGTATTTGTCACTGTACACTGTACAGCGTAATGTGTCCACCGCATTTAACCCATCTGTGGTAGTGAACACACACACACACACTAGTGAACTAGGGGCAGTGAGTACACACACACCCAAAGCGGTGGGCAGCCAACTCCAGCGCCCGGGGAGCAGAGAGGATAAAGGGCCTTACTCAAGGGCCCAACAGTGGCAGCTTGCCGAGCCCGGGAATCGAACCCACAACCCTGTTATCTATAGCCCGGCGCTTTAACCGCTAAGTGACCACTGCCCCTAAATAACTGGATCATTTGCAGTGTATGCATTTAAGACAGGATCTGACCCTGGGAACAGAGTGCTCATCATGGTTTTAAATCCATAGGTTAAAAGTCCGTAGGCAATAATTGGTTAAGAGAGGTAGCAACAGGCTATAAAAACTGTGTGTCCAGATACTGTCTTCGGACGAGAGCTGAGACTCAACTGCGATCGCCTTGAAATAAACATCTCGACCCCTCAGCCGTCCCCTGGTTCGCCCCTCAGTGCATGAAAGCAAGAATCTACTGCAGTATTTATAATTCTCATTTCTATCCAGACCCAGTGAATGCTGTAGAGTTCAATTTGGGGGCCCATTATCAGGTACCTACAGGGTATTATTTCAGGTCCTGAAAATGAGCTTGAACAGCCTATTGAGAAGCAGATGAAAGCACAGTGTATCCAAACTGCATGTCACAGAGAACAGATGCCTGCTAACTAGCTTTGATTTCAGAGCAGGGTTTTCAGAGTCATCTCTGCAGTTCTCTCAAACTGATGCACAACAGTTGTCATTTCTGATGGAGATCTGATGGAAAAATCTAATTTTTGCCGTCTGATCCACAATGTCAATGACAAGCAAGCCGTCCGTCTGTAGTTGATTGAAAGCCTTTAATCAGTTGTTCCATATCGAAGCAGCTCTACATGCAATGTTGCTTTATTGCACAGAACCAATTCAACATGCTTACAGGCCTATTTTCAAAATACACAGTCAATGTATATATTGCATATGCACAATATGGGCAAAAGTATTGGGACACCAATACTCAATGCTCGTCCATGGTTTCTTCTGAAATCAAGGGTATTAAAAAGAGCTTATCCTGCTTTGGTTGGAGTAACTGTCTCTACTCTCCAGAGAAGAAGGCTTTGATCAGGTCAGGTCAGGATGTTGGATGATGATCACCACCCTACCTCATCATCCCCAACTCCCCAACTCATCCCAGAAGTATCGGATGGAGCACCATCACCATCACTCCAGAGAACACAGTCAGTCCCACTGCCCCACAGCTCAATGCTGGGGGGCTTTATACCCTCCTCTAGCCCACGCCGGGCTTGGCATGGTGCCAATAGATTAAACTGAATCTGCTACAGAGAGTCCTAATCTAGTGGCATTATGTCTATACAGGGACTAGACAGTTGCATTTGCATCTGTGACAGCACTACCACTCATATTCAGAGTCAGTGATGTGTCTGGAGCTTCAAGAAGGGACAGGGTAAAGCTTCTTTTCATGAAGTTCATCACTATCACAGAATCTGATGGTTGATTTCACCATAACCTCCTAATTATATTACTGGTTAATATGATAAGTCTGGCTCCTGAGGTCCTAACCAGTGGTAGAATTCGCTCAGATGAATCTACAGAGTTACCACAGGGGGAAGCATATAATTAGGCATTTTTAGGATACCTTAAAAAGGTCAAGAAGGCCCTCAATATACTGCCTAACAGTGTCAGCAAATCTATGTGAGAATACTTCTCAAATCAACACTGTGAAAGGTGAGTATTAGCCTTCATTACTTTTTACAGTAGCCTTTTAGCTCCAGTGTGGAACTCGGGTGCCGAACATGCCCAGGCCGACTGTGTACAGTTGGAATTAGGGGGGGAGGCACTATGATTAGATTTTCTGCTAAAATATTATTTCAAATACCTGCAGTTTAACCTTCACTGATGGACATGAGCTTGAAGCTAGCTGATTGTGTGTGGCATGAAGACATGTCGGTGAATGGACATGGTAATTAGACCTTGATGGATGGACACACACTTGCTTATTACACTTTTTGCAAAGTGAACCAGAGATGCTGTGCCACCCATCAATTGCTGCAGCTCACACTGAGAGACAGGCCTGCAGAGCAGCTGGGAATTATTACGGCTCCTCTGAAAAATAATTGCACAGGGCATCCTAAACGCCTTTTCCACTTTATTCCTTAATTGGATTAGACACTTGATGACTCATTCTTTAAATAAGTCAGCAGCTCATTCCACATGCTTAACGTCTGCGAATGAGGCCTGTTTGATGGCTGCACTGGGCCAGATTCGTAAAACTCAGAGGTAGCGGCTCTATGCCACGCCAAGTGTATGGTATAGTATTTAAATCCCTTTCATAAAGTCAGCATGTCAGTGCCTGTGTAGTTTATGAATCACTAAGGCTCTATTTACATTATCACATGCCTCAGCCATTCATGTTTGAAGCCCCTGAGAACCTAAAGAACATTTTAATGAAGTGAATCCAGCTCCTCAGGGCCCCCAGTGTAAATGTACAATGTCTTATGAAGATCTTCCCAAAGTCTAAGAAGTGTCTGCTGTACTTTATGAGTATTGCTCTCCTCTCCATGTGGAATGGGTGCTCCAAAAAGTGGGCTAACACAAGGCTAACATGGCTCCGACCTCTACTGAGCTAAAGCTAAACCTGGCCAGCAAAAGCTTGAGCCGCGACTAGAGGAGCAGTTTGCCAATCGTGCCCCATCATTCCTCGCAACCTGTACGCCATGCCACATAGTCACGACTGTATAATTTAGCGCCTGGACGGGAGGTCCTGACCCAGCACCATAGCCGGGGAGATCTGCTAGTACCCTGCCCTACTGGCACAGCACGCTCCCCCAGTAATAGAGGGCAGCAAAAAGAGCTTATCCTGCTTCCCTACTGTCCAGAGAAGAAGGCTTTCTACTAGATTTTGGAGGAGCATTGCTGTAAGGATTTGATTGCATTTAGCGTCAAGAGCGTTAGTGAGGTCAGGATGTTGGAAGATGATCACCACCCCACCTCATCATCCCCAACTCCCCAACTCATCCCAGAAGTATTGGATGGAGCACCATCACCATCACTCTAGAGAACTCTCTGGAGTTCCACTGCTCCACAGCTCAATGCTGGGGGGCTTTATACCCCTCTAGCCCACGCCTGGCATTAGGCTGCACGGTGCCAATAGATTCAAGTTAATCTGCTCCAGAGAGTCCTATTCTCTTATTCTATTGGCAATATCTCCACAGGGACTAGACAAGCTGTGTATATGTGTTTGGGTGTGCCTTTGCACATCTGTGTCAGAAATGGGTACAACTTAAATTAGCTAAATGCATTCATTTGAAGGGGTGTCCACAAACATTTGGACATGTAGTGTATCTCACTGACTGTAAACAGTGTGCGTGGTATGGTAGTCTTACCAGGTATCAGTCAGCTGTTAGAAATGGAAAACTGCAGTGGCAGCTATGTGCCAGGAGACCTGTGCCATCAATACACCCCTGAATGAGGTGAATGGACCAGGCGCTGACAGAGGAACTCAGAGTTAGGTGTTTATCTGAGGGGCACTACAACAATCATTAGGCACTTAGCAGCTGCATCCAAGGAGCTTTCCAGTATAAAGGCCCCTTTCCTTGACACCCTCAGATCCTCCTAGTCGCTAGCTCTAATTTTTGAGCTATCTGTCGTTCCTGAAGCTAGAGGATGCTGAAACAATGCTAGGAGGATTTAGCTATTTGATACACTCCATAAAGAAGCACAGAGCTAGGTTCCTGTGTTTGCCCTTTCCCACAAGGACCACTTGTGTCATGTGTGAGCTTAACACGTCGCTGAAGAGTGTGTCAGTGCTCTCTTCAGAGTTCACATGGCTCGCTTTTATTACCTCCGATAGATGCCATATCAAGATTAGCCACCCATGGACTTGCCTGAAACTCCGATAAATCACTGGCTGGCTATATCCAATGCAGAACAGTGCCTCCTCATCTTCTGCTAGGCACTCTAATGGAACCGGTTCTCTTGCTGTATGTCAAAACTGTGCTAGATCTCTGGGCTAAGCAACATCCAGCAATTACTGCATCTGTAATATCCCTCAGCAAGGCTATTACAAAATAGTTCCCGGCTAATCAGCCTGAAAATGCCTTTGTAAAGGATTTACTTTTGAGCACTGCAAACATATCTCCCTCGGCATGATTCCTCCCCGTCTCCCCCGGCCTGGCATGTTTAGTCTGGGTGCAGCAATATTAGTTTTTCAGAGGCTTTTCGGTTCTCGGAGTGCTGACTACCGCACAAGATGTCCAGGCTTGCAGCTTCAATAATTGGGCCTAGAGTGGATTTCTACAGGCCACATTTTCCTTCAAATATTGAACTGTGTGTCCTTGCACTTTTCAAGTCGAAGCGTTTCCTAAAGGCAGGCCTTAGATCTATCGATCACAGTGTCCTAAACGCTCAGCACTTGGACACAGGCTGTGTTTAATTAGGTCTCTTGAACCTGGTAACTGGGTGATCTGGCAAAGCAGATAATTACCCGGTCACTGCCCAGTTCTTGCAATAGTGGCACCAGGTTCATCCTAAAATTATTCTGAAATTATATGCATATATTGCCCATGGTAGGTTGCATGAGTGGGGTTATGGACTAGGGTATGAGTCCCAGCCAATTACCAGTAAGAGTCCTTGGCTAAGAGACTGAACGCTACATTTGTCAACCTGCCTTAACTGTGTATGGTTGTTTAAAGAGCCCTCAAGAGTCCACATAGCCCACATACACTTCATCACATATACTGTATGTCATGTATATGTATATGGTGGATATCAGAGAGAAGATTGAAATGCTTGAAAATGTAGAAAATGGCCCTTAGAAATGTGTTTGGGCACATTGCATTTGCTTACAGCCACACGTACAGCCAGGCTCCCCATCATAATAACAGTAACCTTGATGTTTTTCAGCTTCTCTAACAGAATAACTCAGCGTGAGCCTCTGATTCCTTGAAGTAGAGAAGAACTTGCTCTCAGCTGCAGAACTGCCCGGCTCAAAGGCGTGCTGTGCGATTGAATTTTAAAAGAACACGGGCCGCTGGCTGGCGGCTGGGCGTCACGAGCAGGTGTGAAGGCAGAGGCAGCATGCTCGTGTGTGTAAACAGAGATTCGGTGTGTGCTACAGAAACAATGAGGAAGCAGAGCAGAATTAGCAGATCACTGGGACTGGGAAACCACTGTGAAAGACAAGGGACTTGCTAAAACGGGCAAGAAGTGGCACTGGGCCACAAAGACAGACTGACCAGCAGGAGTAGCCCTCTAATAAAGCTGGTAGATGATTGGTGGTTGGTTTATTGGGATGTCAGTCCTGAATTAGGGGTGGAATGTCCTTTGTGTTTTTCTTTTTAGAGATCAGAGAAAGTAGTTGTCTTCTGGTGATTCGTCATGCCCATAACACAATGCTGCTGATTAATACAAATATATTACATGATCATAAAATAATGAAATAAATAAATAACTTATTTTGTGTATCAATGGGCTTTAATGCTAATATATATATATATATATATATATATATATATATATATATATATATATATATATATATATATATGGTTGATACACAAAATAAATTCTTATTATTTATTATTATTATTATTATTATTATCATAATTTTAATTGTTTTAATATTACTTATTAAAGTAATCTTCATTTTTGCTGTTTTTTTTTTTTTACCTTTTTACATAATGTTATGATGATGAATGGACCAATAGAAATGCTTCAAAATGACCTAGAATACAATAATTTATCATTTTGTATAATAATTCTCCTTCTCCTGTACAGTTGCCATGTTGGAGTATACTTTACATATTTGTATAATATTTATAATATTACTGTATAATATTATATATATATTTTTTTTTTAGAAGGGGACCCGTGATCTGTTGCTTTTCAAATGGTGGGCCCACACTCATCCTTACTGTTAAAGCTCAGATGTTGCTGATTCCAGATCTTACTGCTCTGGTCTTCTCCAGCAGTGAGTGCTCTAGCTGCCAACTAGTCCCAAAATAATCAATTGATCTCCTACGCTCACTTATGAAATCTCTACATTCTCTTAAGATGTTTCTTAAACTTAAAATGTATATTTAATAATTCTATATTAAATGCAGGACAAATGGGAACAGTGTATGCACTCTGTAAAGGGTTCTTTCAGGGTTCCTTGGTAATGGACATGGTTCTAGGTCGATCCATTACAACTCAAAGAACCATTTGGATGCTTACATGATCCTATAGTAAGGGTTCTACTATCCTTAAGACCACTATAACCATTTGTATTGGACACAATTGGCCTTTTACCTATCTGTGCAGTGAACACGCACATACACCCACTCACACACACACTACTGAGCAGCCTTCGCTGTGGCGCCCAGGGAGCAGAGAGGACCAGCAGTGGCAGCTTATTGAACCCAGGTATCGAACCCACAACCCAGTGCTGTAGCCACTGAGCCACCACTGCCCCACCAGTCACACTCATGGAGAACAGAGAAGACCAATCAGTAACCAGCAAGATATTAGTTATCCAGCAACGCTAGATCACCGCTGCCCTTTGTACATGTTATAACTGCTTATTACTAATTGTTAAGGTGTTTATACCTAATACCCCCCCCCCCCCCCATACATCACTGCTTGTCAGTGTCTTAATCACTTGTTCTTACACTTGCTTGTTCATTGCTGTTTGGCAGTAGCAAGCTCCTCATGCCCAGGCACTCACTCCAGTTAATGACTGGCAGATGGCTGGAGACCGTGAGCCAGTCTTGAGTGTGACTCTGCTGTTCTGGGCTCTAGTTGGCTGCTCACTTTGTCAATAACAATCCTTTTGCTAATGATGAGCTGTCCGGGCTGATGGATTGATCTGTTTTACACAAGTCTGGGGGTGTCTGGTTTACACTCCATCTCACTCACAATCCTAATAAGAGTACTGTGGTTCTGAGGAACACTATACTGTTAATCTCTTCAGCCTTTCAACTCATCCCAAGGTATTGGATGAAGCTCCAGCCAAAAGGTCACTGTACTTTACGTAGGTGTGCTGATGGTAAAAATAATGACAATAATTATAATGATAATTATGATACTAGCCCTGAGTCCATATAAACTTTAACATAGTCAGTATGCATATAGCATTAGCAGGAGGGTGTGCAGCTGGTCTGACACAGGAAGCAGGAGAACCCAGCAGTCAGTCTTCCATTGATGTCAGGCCAGACAGGTAGGCAGTCATTACCTCGGGAAAAAAGGTAAAGAGAATGATGACCAGTATCAGAGTGTGGCTAACAGAGTGAGGCAGATCTGACTTTAACAGGAGGTAGAGCCAGAGCCAGAAGGTAACACAGACATGAAAGCACTCTGAAACACTGGCGTCCATCCGCTCCAGCATCCACAAACCTGCGTGACGCCTTCCATCTGCGGGATGACTGCACAAGCATCTTAGTTTTTAGTCTAGACCTGAAGACTGAGACTGTAGCTGAGTCCTGAACATTTTCTGGAAGGTTATTCCAGAGTTGTGTGGCTTAATCCCAGTGCATAGGCAGCTGCTCTACTCTGGCCTGCTCTACTGTACTCTACTCTTTAAGTACGGCTCGGCTCGACCCGCCATCCCTCAAAATCCACGGAAGACGAGCATCCAGGCTTCTTTCTGTCCTACACCAAAGTGGTGGAACGAACTTCCCCTGGGTGTCCGAACAGCAGAGTTGCTCACTGTCTTTTCCGAAGAGTAGAGTATTATGGTTTCCTTACTGACTGGTGTTTAGTAGAATCTAAACTTAGAGGTATCTTTGAATTTTTACTCTATTTAAACTATCTGAGGTTATTCTTGAGTAAATAGTGAAGCACTTTTGTAAGTCACTCTGGATAAGAGTGTCTGCTAAATGCTTTAAATGTAAATGTAAATTTTATCCCTTTGTTGTGATGTGAGTTCTTCAGTCCTTACGTCCTTTTTAAACCACCTTGGGTCAAAACTGTTGATTCATTTTAGGTAAGTCTATTCTTCAGAACAAAGATGACACAAGCTGAGTGCTGAAGCTAAATATACCCAAAGGATTAGCACACAGCAGTCTTCTGTTAACTAAACCTGTACAGGTGTTTTTTTTCATCTACTAATTAAAACATAACTGTGAAAATCAAGCAGAACTTGGAAAGGTTCAAGGAAAGGCAAATTATTTTCCCAATTATTTTTATTATGTGTCAAAATGGCCACAAAAACAAAGTCTACCAAACTACGTATACAGTTTTTAATCAAATCAGTGAATTCTTTCCGCTACGTTGAACAAACAGAAAGTACAGAAAGTACAGTTCTCAAATTGAACCTGCACAGCCTTTATTTGCACTGTATTACGGTGTGTTGTATTGCATGCTGGGTAATGTAGTGAGAGAGCACTTAGGGATAGTGTGCCACATGCTCAATCCTAAAGCCGAGGAGTGGCAAAAAGGCCTGCATCACGCCCCTAAGCACTAAGAAGTGGAAATAATGGGGTGGAGGAGGGGGAAGGGGGCACGGGCAAGCCCCCAAGTGCCAAGAAGCAATAAAAGGCTGGGGCAACATCATCGAACAACACTTCCAAAAATGCAGGCATCACGACAAAGTGGCAAAAGGCCAACATTACACCCCCAAGTGCAGGGGTGCGTTGAAAGGCTGGTGCCATGCCTCCAAGTGCCAAGGAGTGGCAAAAGGCTGGCATCATGTGGCAAAAGGCCAACATCACCCCCCCCCCACCATTAAAACCATTAAAAGGCTGGTGTCATGCCCTTAAGCAACTGAGAAGTGGCAAAAGTGGAGGTGCCACACCCTTAAATGTCGAGGAGCAGTGTAAAAGGCCAGCATCTTGCCCAAAGTGCCACGCTCTCAAGTGCTGAGGAGCGGCGAAAGGCTGGTGCCATGCCCTCAGGCGTAGAGGAGTAGCAAAAGACTGGCATCACATGGCAAACGGCCAACATTACCCCCCCCCCCCTCAGTGTAGGGGAGCGTCGAAAGGATGGTGCCATGCCCTTGAGTACTGAGAAGTGGCAAAAGTAGGAGGTGCCACACCCCCAAGTGTCGAGGAGCCCCGAAGTGCCCTAAAGTGCCACGCTCTCAAGTGCTGAGGAGCGGCGAAAGGCTGATGCCATGCCCTCAGGCGCAGAGGAGTAGCAAAAGGCTGGCATCACATGCCCCCAACTGAGATGCAGAAGAGCGCTGCGCCCCAAGCCTTGGCCTTACCTCAGCAGGGCTGCAAAAGTGCCTGACATTTGATGCTAATGGCTGAGCTGAGGACTGGA
>NC_132882.1:7314725-7357892 GCF_030463535.1 Salminus brasiliensis | reverse complement strand
TGATCATTTCGCCTGTCTGTCTGCCTGTCTGCCTGTCTGTCTGTCCCTTACCACATTTACTACGCTATGGAGCCCCTAAAATCATCAAGATAGAAGATTAATATTTCTAATATATAAGTCATTACCTTGATTTAATAAATTGTTCTCTCACAGTTCTAAAATTAAGGAATCATTGTCATTGAGTCATTAAATTGCAGCAGATGCCTTAAACTTAAGGAAAGAGTTATTAAATTGCAGCAGATTCATTAACCTGAGAGAACGATTCAGTAAATTGCAGCAGATTCATTAACCTGAGAGAACGATTCAGTAAATTGCAGCAGATTCATTAACCTGAGAGAACGATTCAGTAAATTGCAGCAGATTCATTAACCTGAGAGAACGATTCAGTAAATTGCAGCAGATTCATTAACCTGAGAGAACGATTCAGTAAATTGCAGCAGATGCGTTGAACTGAGAGAACGATTCAGTAAATTGCAGCAGATGCGTTGAACTGAGAGAACGATTCAGTAAATTGCAGCAGATGCGTTGAACTGAGAGAACGATTCAGTAAATTGCAGCAGATTTGTTGAACTGAGAGAACGATTCAGTAAATTGCAGCAGATGCGTTGAACCTAAGGAACGAGGCAGATTCATTGAACTGAAGGAGCGATTCGTTAAACTGAGGGTATGTTTTATTAAACTGGAAAAATAAATATGAATAAATTGTTCCCTCAGTTTAATGACATTTTGCTTATGTAACTTATTTAAATTAATGATTTGAGGGATTTTAGCTGTCTAAATATCAGTTTTGAGACTTTAGGTGACCCATACCTTCTTTTTTTTTTCCCTCTGTGTTTCTTTCCTCTTTCTCTTATCTCTGCTGTATCTCGAGGCCTGCTCCTCTCTGTCTCTCTCTCTCTCTCTCTCTCTCTCTCTCTCTCTGTCTCTGTCTCTGTCTCTCTCTCTCTCTCTCTCTCTCGTGCGCCCCCTGTGATGTGCGCAGCGCTCCACATCCTGTCCAGAGCTGTTGATCAGGACGGCACTGTGACGTGGCAGTGATTTGCTGCACGTGTCTCCTCTTTCCACAGCCTCGCTCTCTCACTCTTTCTCTCTCTGCTCTTGCCAAAGCAGCTGGCAGAAGGCCTGCACTGTATTAAGGCTCTGAGCCTTTCATGGTCATCTAGGCTATGATTGAGCTGATACGTGGTTTTGCTGTGGCTTTTGGTGACTTTGTGCTGAAACTGTACATTTCAAAGGGCACCAAATCCTCTTTTAGCCAGAGACTAACTGTTACTGTAGGATTTGGGTGTTTTCTTGCGTTGGTGGAGAACGAGCCAGTCTTACTGGCTGTGAGGGCAAAGCGACGGTACCGTCGCAGTAGGCGTGTAGGGGCTCACAAAACTCGCAGATCAGAGATCAGAGAGATCCGAGACGCAAAAAACTGAGAAGAAAAAGCTTTGTCCTCCTCTCACACCACAGTGACGTCTCCTCAGATGTGTGGCCGTGCTCCATGTGTTCCCGATGTCGTCTTTGGAGTTGTGTTGTTGGCGTTGGAAAGTTCTGCTGTGTTCTGATACTCACTGTGCAAGTCTGAGTGAGGTACTCTCTGACTGTGTGGTTAGTTGTAGTAAATGTACTCTGCTTTGGTTCCGTTGGTTTTCCACAGTCTGAGTCAGATATGGTTTAAAAAATGGTTTAAAAGTTGCTTGACTAACTGATGACACGATTCATTAACCGGGGGAACGATTCATTAACCGGGGGAACGATTCATTAGATTGCGGCAGATTCATTAAACTGAGGGAACGATTCATTAACCGGGGGAACGATTCATTAGATTGCAGCAGATTCATTAAACTGAGGGAACGATTCATTAACCGGGGGAACGATTCATTAGATTGCAGCAGATTCATTAAACTGAGGGAACGATTCATTAACCGGGGGAACGATTCATTAGATTGCGGCAGATTCATTAAACCGAGGGAACGATTCATTAACCGGGGGAACGATTCATTAGATTGCGGCAGATTTATTAAACTGAGGGAACGATTCATTAACCGGGGGAACGATTCATTAGATTGCGGCAGATTTATTAAACTGAGGGAACGATTCATTAACCGGGGGAACGATTCATTAAACTCAGGCAACAATTAATTAAACTGAGGGACCGATTCAATAAATTGCAGCAGATTCATTAAACTGCGGGACCGATTCATTAAATTGCAGCAGATTCGATGAGGGACCGATTCATTAAACTGAGGGACCGATTCAATAAATTGCAGCAGATTCATTAAACTGCGGGAACGATTCATTAAATTGCGGCAGATTCATTAAACTCAGGGAATCCTTAACAGAAATATGGATCACATGATGTGATCAGCTCTCAGGATTGGCTAAGTTGGAGAAATATCATGCGATCACCAGTCTGTCTGAAAATGGGCTGATGCCGATCTTTCCATCGCTCATCACCTGTCTTCCTTGTTAGGCCTCCTTAGACTCTTAACAATGACATGACCGATCAGTGAGCTCCCACAGCGCCCCCACCCTGTGACTCTCTTAAATGCACATGTTGGGGATTGAGCTTATTTGGCTGTGAACTGGAGAGACACAGAACAGAAATCCAACACATCAGACTGTCGTCAACATTTGTAAACATGGCGTTCCTGAACAGTTCTGAACAGCGTAGAAATCGTAACCTACGAAAAAGTGAATCGTCGTGATGTCATGCTGTTTATGTCTGCACATGCCGGCGCTATTATTATTATTATTATTAATAATATTACGCCACTATTGACTGAAGTGGGAACTTCTGGTGGTGGAAAGACTCTGAAAACAAAGCCGTGTGGTTTTGGGGAACTGGTGCATTACTCAACAGTCTAGCTTCTTCACCCAGCTCTTGTTTCACTTCTCTGTTTCTCTGTAATGATGTTTGCAGGACAGGTTTATATTAACGCATGATTAAGCAGTCACAAGACGGAGAGAATGAGAGGCTGTGCGGACCATCCCGGGCTTTTGCATCAGGCTCGCCTTCGGATAACAGGTGACTGCTTCCCGTGGCGTAAAATGAGTGCTTAGTCAGTACTGTTCTCTCCGGGCCCACAGAAATGCTCTGTGTGTTATTGACTCTCACTTTTTGAGTGCGGGGTTGTCGTAGTGGGGGGTATGTGGGTAAGTGAAATATGGCTGGTGTCTCCTGCGGACGATTAAAAAGTTGATGATTGTTTTCTACTCTTTCAGTTCCTCTTCTCTGTGGGGATTTTGCTGGCATATCACTCTCTCTGTGGTCTGATCTGGATTTTTTTTTTTTTTTTTTTTTTTTTTTTTTTTTTTTTTTTTTAAGCGAAACGCAATCCTTCATCTCCCCCTTGTGCTTGTAGTCGCTACTAAATAGCTGGGTGGATTCGTTCGTTTGGCTTTTTTATATAACCAGAGAAGCTGAAGATACTAAAGAATCATTCAGAAGTTTCAGGTCATGCTGATGCTCCACAGACTGTAATGGTGAGGATGGCGTCTCGGCCATTGCCGCTCCAGTCTAGATGCTGCTACTGAACTATGGAACTCGGGTGGAGCTGCTTGCGAACCTCTTTTAGTACTGTTATCCATAACTCTGCGTAACCAGAGTCATATTAGTGTAAGATCCTGTAGTTTTACTCTACCGCCTCAGTCCACATGCTTCTCTAGCTTCAGATGCTGCTTCTGTAACTTGC
Source organism: Salminus brasiliensis (assembly GCF_030463535.1). Taxonomy (NCBI): domain Eukaryota; kingdom Metazoa; phylum Chordata; class Actinopteri; order Characiformes; family Bryconidae; genus Salminus; species Salminus brasiliensis. The sequence goes on along the minus strand of NC_132882.1, from coordinate 7,354,209 downwards.
CAACAAATGCACGTGTACAGCTGCCCATTAAGGGGGCGTTCAAAGCACAATTTGTATTCATACTCATGAAGTAAACTACACTTCCCGACTGTAGGGGGAGCACAAGAGTAAAATGGTGATGTGGCTTTGAGAGCTCTTCAGAAAAAAATCTAAAAATAATTTGATATGAATGAATAATTATTAATATTAACTTGTCGTTATTTATAAAACACAGTAAACTAGGGAGGATCCGGTACAGTGGATCGTGTTCTGGGCTGATCTAGACATAATCATTTTAATAAATTGGGTACCGGCTATTTTAATCTCTCTCCAGTTCAGAGTCCACGGTGACCAGAGCGCCATCTGGTGACCTCAAGGAGACATTACAGCCCACGGAAAAACCCTCACAGAAATGTTCTGTTTTACTAGCAGAGGAACCGGAGAACCGCTCGCCTTTGTCTGTTTCTAAACCAGCACTGAAGAACCCATTTAGAACCAAGTGGAGGCTAATGCTAATGCTAACACACATACATACTGTAGAAACCCAAATCTCTCACACAGCACATTCACCCACTATAAACCAGTTATTACACACCAGTAGACCAACAACCACAGATATCAGTCCGGAGTGTGTACCACTACACACACTCATATATATATATATACACACACACACACACAGGAGGTGATCTGACTGCAGTGTTGTAAAGGAGCTGGGAGCTGATTGGTCAGGGAGGAGGGTCAGACTGGATTATCAGATATTAAACACTATAAATCAGTGATTTTTAAGAAAAGTCTCGACTAAACTAAATCAGTCAGTCCAGAAAGTCTGATTATAGAAACTGATACTGAAAATAAAGGATTTTACTGAATGGATTAATCAGCAGCTCGTCTGATCTAAACCCTGGGGCTGGATTATTATTTCTACACACACAGAGATCAGATCAGGATCAGCTGATACTCAGCATTAAGGGCTGGATCAGGAGACATAGTATTGGGACGTCCCTAGAGGGACGTGGTGCCTACAGGCAGCAGCTGCAGCAGCAGCATTTATTATTATTTATACTTATATATTTATTTTTTATTGAAGGAATTAATTTTGTATTTATTTGTATTTTTTTTATTAGAATTATTTTTGATGCTTTTTCAGAACTTGACCCCGGGGGGCTCTCCGTTCAGTGATGTTTGTGATCCTTCAATGTGCAATTGCAATGGTCTTACACACTTGACCACCTGAGGCCGCATTAGCCTGGCTGCTTCCTTGGAGCCACTTCTCCTGAGGCTGTCTGACACACCCGGTTTTGCTTTAGACAGTTTCAGTTGTTTTTTTTTTTTTTTTTTTTTTATTATTTTTTTTTTTTTCCTCCCCTCCTTTCCCAAAACCTGAAGCTGTTCAGCCTGCAACCCGACACTGGGGTCTGATGATGTCCCAAATTGTGAACCCTGTAGAAGGCTTTGTACAGACATGATCACGGCCTGGAGCACAGTCTCCTCTGTTAGGTACAGTAAAGGTGGTGTTAGGTGGGATGTTATTCAGCCAGCAGGTCAAACATTCTCAAGTCTGTACATGTGTGGTAATACTACTGAGTAGTGATCTGTGGGTTGCTATTGCGTAAACGTTGTTAACTGTCACTGGGCGCGTTGAGGCAGCGAAGTTGTGTGCAGCGTCTGTGTTCGGTTGGTGTAGTGTAGAGCTGGGCGGTATTAGCATGTTACAACACAAGCTTGTTTTTATTTATTTATTTAAAAAATATATTTTATCATATATATATTTATATTTTTTTACTTATTTGTCTCCCAAATTTGGGCCAGAGTGAACACAGTTAGTTGTGCCGATGGCGCTCTCCCCCAGTCCCACTCTTAAAGCGATGTTGGCCGGCATAGGCGTCAGTTGGCAGCTGTGGTGGAGCTGTGGTGTGTCGGCTGCCAGTTCGAAAAGAGGCGATGACTGACTTCACGTCCATCAGAAGAGACGTGTGTTAGTGCTTATCCTCCTCCTGTGGGGAGCATGGCTAGTGCTAGGGGGAGCTACAGGGTGGGTTAATTGGCAGGACCTAAAAAGGGAAAAATTCTACAAATTAGTTATAAAAAAAAAGAGGAAACCTTGAAGTAACCACGCCACCGTTCACTAGGTCACAGTGGGGCACACTGGGGCAGTGGTGGCTAAGCGGTTAGAGCGCCGGGCTATTGATGACAGGGTTGTGGGTTCGATACTCGGGCTCGGCAAGCTGCCACTTGAGCAAGGCCCTTTACCCTATCTTCTCCTTGGGCGCTGGAGTTGGCTGCCCACCGCTCTGGGTGTGTGTGTACTCACTGCCTCTAGTTCGTGTGTGTGTGTGTGTGTGTGTGTGTGTGTGTGTGTGTGTGTGTGTGTGTGTGTGTGTGTGTGTGTGTGTGTGTTCACTACCACAGATGGGTTAAATTTTGCTGTACAGTGACAAATACTATCTATGTACATCTATGTCCGTAAAGAAGTCTTTTGGTCGTACCTGTAGTACGTGTAGTTCACCGTATAGCAAATCCTACATAGCGACCATTCAGAACCAGCTTACGTTTACTCCTGCCTGCAGGAACGGAGCACTGGAACACAGTTGAGTAGCAGGACTGGGCGATATGGTCAAAATTTTCTCTCAACATTTAAAGACTTTTTCATGAGGAACGATATTTCACGGTAGACGTCATCACAGACGAAATGCATCAGTAGTGACCAGATTTTAAAAAATGACCATCCAAATCCTCTCTCATAGTCTTAGTACAGTAATTTTAGTATTATTTTTAAATCTGCTGCACCTCATCCAATTAGATCAGATGTTTCTACGCTGTTTGTAATTAAAGGTGTTTATGATCAGTGTCCTTTAAACACGAAAAGTATCCTTGATCTTCTTGGAAAAGCAGATTGTGTATCACGCTAACACAATTTATCACGATACGATTAAAGTAGTCGTATTGCCCAGCTCTACGGAGTAATCATAAACACCTGTCAAACCGAATGTCCCAATAATAATAATAATAATAATAATAATAATAATAATAATAATAATTTATTATTATTATTTATTATTATTATTATTATTATTATTATTATTATTCCGGTGCTCTGAAATAGTTGTATAGCCCAGCTCTACTGAGTAATCATAAACACCTGTGAAACCGAATGTCCCAATAATAATATTAATAATAATAATAATAATAATAATAATAATAATAATAATAATAATTTATTATTATTATTATTATTATTCCAGTGCTCTGAAATAGTTGTATAGCCCAGCTCTACTGAGTAATCATAAACACCTGTGAAGCTGAATGTCCTGATTATTATTATTATTATTATTATTATTATTATGGTGCTCTGAAATGAGGGGGGGGGGTATGGTGTATATTGGCTCAGTATTGACATATAGGAGGTATAAGTCTGTTTATATATTCATATTTAAGGGTCTTGCGGCTAGGGTTGGCCCTCTGTCGTGCAGTGTGTTGCATTAGGGCGCCTGTATGATGAAACGTACTTACGTGAAGCAGCTAGATTCAACAGGAAGTGTGTGTGTGCGCGAGTGGGAGAGTGCCCAAAATGCCTCCCACCAATCCTTCGTTCCCATTGCTCCACCAGTCATTGCCTCCAGCTCACCCTCTCCGTGTTTTGTACAGTGACTTGTTATTTTTTTTTCGTTCTGCTGGAATTCGGGTTCCCGGCGTGTTGCAGCATGTTCAGTACGGAGTGGTCCGTCCCTGGTGGCTTGTGAAGTGCTTGTGTGAAGAGCCCGAGGCCTCAGTCCACCAGGCAGCGCATGGCAGCCGTTGGCAGGTAAAGGCAGCGTGTGGCTTTTCTGTTTTTTTTGCAGCACTCTTACTTCCTGGGAGCTTTATCTGTGTGGTTTACAAATGAGCCAATATTTGGATTATAACAGTGGCTGCTTCTGGAGAAGGGGAGTCAGAAACGGCATCCGCAGCACCCACACTGTTTCAGTTGGCATTGGTTACGTTTATTCAAATCCCCCCCCCCGGATGGCGCTCAGGTTGATGTGTCCTGTTCCATAAACAATGACTACAATTAAGAATGGGGCTGATATCTGAGGTTTTCCTGGGGACGGCGACACTGTGGAAAATCATTGCTCACTATTCCAGTTGAGCTCAATCTGACGCTGCGGTTATTTTAATGTAAAATTGCTACGTAGTGTTGATTTAAGAGATCAGCGGTCATGCGTAATTATTAGGACACCTCATGGAAACCTCAAATTAGAATCAGGTGCAGCACATCAGCTGCAGAGAGGATACTGGAGGAGCCCGTCTTACCTAAACCTCAGATATTTAGTCTGGTCTGCTCCTGATTGGTGAAGTGAGTGGTGAAGATCACCACCATGGCCAGATCCGAAGAGCTCTCTGAGGCCTTCAGGAAGAAAGAAGTAGATGCAGAGGAGTCTGGGAAAGGGGTTTAAAATGGGGATGTCCCGATCAGGGTTTTTTACCGTCCGTTCCGATCCTCGTAATGGTGACTATCGGCCGGTTCCAGTCTTTGTGTTTTCTGTGAGTAATACAGCCCCACAATTCAGATAAGCTGTGCTAGTCCATGCTAGTAAACTGAGGGAAGATCACTGTTCACTGTTTGTAGTCCTAGTTTCTGTAATCAGACTAAGTTCTAATCTGATCTACTTTGTTTAAAGCAACTGTTTGAAACTCTGTAGTGTTTAATATCATACAGTCCAGTCTGACTGACCTACCAGACCATTCAGCTTCTTTACAGCTCCATTAAAAATCAGCCTGGATCGCCCCCTGCCCCGAATCGCTGATCTTGGGCTGAACTTTCTGTCTGTTGATTTAAATGTTCTCCACTTGATTTCCAATAGTTCTGAGATCTTTATTTTAAAACCTCTTCCCAGACTCCTCTGCATCTACAACCTTCTTCCTGAAGGCTTTAGAGAGGCCTCGATGCTTTTTCAGCCTGTTAGTTTAGTTGTATTGCCTGTAGCTCTTAGTATTGTTACAGTAAAGGTCAGATTCATAGGTTAAATTTTGTAAAGGCAGTATTTTATGGGGTGTCCTAATATTTATTTATTTTTTGTTTGTTTGTTTATTTATTCATAGTGTTTAATATCTTACAGTTCAGTCTAACTAACCTACCTGACCGTTCAGCTCCCAGTTCCTTAATCAAATCATATTTATTTGTACCACTGTTGTCGTCACAAAGCAGCTTTACGCAATCAGGGATTAGTAAAAGATCAATAATAAAAAAAAAAAAATCAATAACATAAGACGTGAAAAGCTTAAGACCCCCCCCCCCAAGAGAGCAGTCGACAGCGACAGTGGCAAGGAAAAACTCCCTCAGAGCTGGAGGAAGAAACCTTGGGAGGAACCAAGACTCACAAGGGGGACTGGTGGTCGGACTGGTGGGTGGCAGCTGGTCTGACGCAGGTAGAGGGAATCCATTTGGGAAGGTCAGACTTTCCGTCCAGCCCGTCTTTACTCCTGAATTGTGATCGGACTGCAGAGAGCTAACTCTGAATATCTGTGTAATGGCAGTATTTTATGGAGTGTCCTTAATATTTATTTATTTATTTATTTATTGATTGATTGATTGATTGACCTGCTGTCTCTCTACGCCCGCTACTCATGGCTCTGTTTGGCCGCCACACTGATTCTCAAGCTCACGGTGCAGAGGGTGGAGGTTGGTGTGCTGTGCGTAGTTCAGCACAGCCCTGCTGTGAGTAATGCTGAAGATGATAATGTAGCTTCAGCAAGCAGCAGATAGCCAGTGACCTCATCTCCTCTGTCTGCTGCAGACAGACAGACCAAGCAGTAATTAAAGTCATTGTAATTTAAACTGTTTTAGGCCTAGTCTCTCTCTCTCTCTCTGTCTCTCTCTCTCTCTCTCTCTCTCTCTCCCGATCTCTCCCTCGTCCCTCTTTCTTTTCATCTCTGTGATTTCTGACTGAGGGGAAAACCCCCGCAGTGCTCCATGATGAGATAAGACCACGTTTATTTTCACTGCTCTCACATCCTGGATGGAGTGGAGTGCGGAGGACAGCAGAGGAGGAAGCCATTGTCCTGCACTGATGTTGATCTGAGATAGGCAGATAGTCTGCGTAAGAGTGAAAGGGACAAGTGGAGCGCTCCGAGGGGGGTGAAGGCGGCCAGGCCGCGCTGACGTGGGCCGCTCTGAGGAAACAGATAGCTGGGCTGATGAGGGCTTTGGCTTTGTCTGCAGTCGACAGTCCGTCTCAGTTTGATTGTTGGTTCTAGATCTTATTGTGTTATTACAGACGAACGCAATCAGATTCGCTCAGGCTGTATCAGCAGGTGCTGCCGCGCAAGCTGTTCGCCATGACCGTCCACATAACGGCCCCCGGAATGAGCCCGGATGAGACGACGTCTTTGCTTCGCTGCCTAAATGTCATGAAACCTGCTTTTGTTGGTGAGGATCAGAAGTGGTGGCAGATGGAGGAGATGGGGGAGATGGGCTGCAGTAAATCATGTGCGATTTTTAATCTTCTTGCTTTTTGTGTGGAAAGTGTCAGACAGGAAAGTGCTTTTGGAAGCCGAGCAGGCTCTGGCAGGTCGTATGGTAAGTGAGGGTATGAAAATAAGGAGGGAAGTTTGCAAGGTAAGCCGAGCTAAATATTCTAAAATGTCCCTCAGCGGCTGGAGTCTTTTCCGAGAGGTACTATTAAAGACAGCTGGGATTAAGATCAGGGGTGTAAATCTCGGATTTCATGAAGATTCAGGTTGCTTTAATTATGAGACAGTTCAGTGACTTGGGATCGAGGGCAGATCCAGGCAATTTGAAGCTGTAGCAGTGTGCGGTCTGGTGTCCCCTAGGTCCCAGTCATAGACCTGATCCTCAGCTGCTGCAGACCGAACTTCTCAAGTTCATCTGGGACATTATTTCGCTGAGCAAAACAAATGATTTATTCAAACTGATAAATGCAGCTAAAATAGCAGCCACAGTGGCCCGGGTGGTCCAGCTGGTTCGAACCCTGGTCACTCCCTCTGCTTGGGGCCCCGAGAGAGCACAGTTGGCTTTGTTCTCTTCAGGGTGGGTAGACGGCACTCTCACTCCAGTGCACTGCTGGCCGGCACTGCCATCTGCTGGCTGATGCATCCGAGTCAGGTACACAACGCTTTCCTCCGAGCGCGTCGGTTGCTTGGAGGCGTCGCATCGGCAGCAGTTCGGAAAAACGAGGCGCTGGCTGGCTGCTCACATGTCTGAGGAGGCGTGTATATGTGTTCGCCCTCCCAGTGTTGGGAGAATTGCATGTGATTGGGGGAGAATATGTGTGGGTTGGGTAATTGGCGAGGAAAATGGGGAGGAGATGGCTGAATAAAAAAATTATATATAATAATAATGTGTAATATTTATAGTGCAGCAGTTACATTGTGTACATTTCAACAGCAGAACGTCACTGCTGCATCATTTAAGGTGGAATGGAAAAATTTAGATTTAGCGTTAGCTCGGAGCCTCGCTGGTGGTCGCTGTAGCTGGTTGGTCTGTTTTCTGCCAAAACCACCCAGTTTGGTTGTAGCTGTACAACGACAAAGATAATTCTTCTTATTATTATTATATATTTTTTTGATGTTATTTGGAAAGATCTATTGTTCCCCCGTCCCGCCTTTACTCTTAAATTATGTACGTTTCGTAACCAAACTCGGGTGGAAATGCTGTGTTCTACCAGTGGCCGGGTGTCAGTGGCCTAGGAGTCGGGTCTCCCGGATAAGTAAACTCTTGGCACCTGAAGAGTCCTCGCTGGAATGAGTCTCATAATGCTTAGTATTTAAGGGCAGCACAGTGGCAGTAGTGTTTGTGCGTACTGCTCAGCTCCAGGAGCCTTGGCTTATGCATTCAGTCCTTGTTTCAGGGTGTGAGATGTGTGGTGTGGTCTTCCCGTGTCCAGATCCTCCCAAAAATGCATGTGGTAAGTGAATTGGCGATGTTGAATTCCCCTGGGTGTGTGAGAGGGACTGGTAGGGCATCCAGGGGGTGTTCCTAATTTTAGCCCTTTATTTATTTGTTTATTTTGGTGATGTACGGTTGTGAATGGGAACACTTTTAATGCTCATAGAACCAGAAGTAAGTCCATTATTTCAAGGGTCTAGATCTCCTTTAAAAGGGTTTCTGAGCTTTTTTAGTCATGGTCCTTTAAACTGGGTCGCAGCACAGTGGTGGGTCGCAGTGTGTGGGGATGAGTAGGTGTATATTTCATGCTTTTCACCACAAGAGCACCATTTCTGCTTCTGATGTTCGCTCCTTTTCACCGGTCAGCACTGCAGTGAAGCGATGTGGGGAGAGGGCGCCATCTACCCACCCTGGAGAGAGCAAGGCCAAGTACGGGTATTGTGCATGCGACCATGCTTCAAGCTCGTACCTGTGTTAAAGGCCGCTTGGAAGCAGTTTTGCTGCGGTAAGGTCCCTGCCATTAGAGTCCTGTAATATGATCCCATTTGTCTCTAGTGATCGGTTGCACACTGATGATTATGCCAGCAGTGAAGGCCAGAGGTGACCAGAAGTGAGCTTCAGCCTGCATGAGCCATATTCACACAAGGCAAATGAGTTCAACCACGTCATGCTGCTGCTTGGTAAAGCAGTGAATGCATGCAGCTGCACCAACCTGCACCCGTCATGTGATGACCCAGATGTGCAAATGCATGCATTTGTGCACACACACACACACACACACACAGAGCTTGTCTAGTAGAGAAGTATTACCAATAGAATAGGACTCTCTGGAGCAGATAAACATGAACCTATTGGCTCCATGCTGCCTAATGCCAGGCGTGGGCTAGAGGGGTATAAAGCCCCCCAGCAGCATTGAGCTGTGGAGCAGTGGAGGAACTGTGGTGTTCTGGAATGATGGATGGATGGCAATCAAATCAAATCCTCACAGCAATGCCCCAACTTCTTGTAGAAAGCCAGTTATTCCAACAAAAGCAGGATGAACTATATATATCCTTGATTGTGGAAGAAACGGTAAATGAGCAGGTGTCCCAATACCTTTGTCCATATACTGTATCATGACCTGTTAAATTATTGTTGGACTGGTCTCCTGGTCCTTCTGTCTGATCATCTCCGATCAATCTTAAGCAGACTGCGCCAACTGACCCTTAAATAAGGCTAGGTAAGCCCTGCTAATGGCTCTCTCAGGGCACAACGACCAGCCAGGTCTTTCTCGGGCCGCCGTTTGAGCCCTGTGCTCTGCCTAAGTCAACACCAGGCAAAGGCATGGATTCCTCCTTTGGCTCTTCGATCAGCATGAGGGCCCCGTAAATGACCTGGAATGATCCAACCCTGTGTTTTCAGCTGCGCTCGTCTGATCCATACACCCCCCCGCCCCCCCTTCATCTAAAAAAAAAAAAAAGCTGATGAATCGGGGCCTAAATGAGATGAATTGGGGCCTAGATGGGGCCTCTCGTGCCATGTGAGTGCTGACCGAAGCAGCACGAAGATGAAAATGCGAGATAAGTGAAGACTCGTGGCTCATGATCTGCAGTCACTCAGAGTCTCACTACTAGCTACAGATGGTGTGGTGCAGTGTATATACACTACAGTGTGTTGAAGGTGAAGCAGAATACAGCATGACATAAGTGTGTGTATTAGAAGTACATTAGAATATATATATATATATATCAATAACAGGGTTGTGGGTTCGATTCCCGGGCTCGGCAAGCTGCCACTGTTGGGCCCTTGAACAAGGCCCTTTACCCTCTCTGCTCCCCGGGCGCTGGAGTTGGCTGCCCACCGCTCTGGGTGTGTGTGTGTGTGTGTGTGTGTGTGTGTGTGTGTGTGTGTGTGTGTGTGTGTGTGTGTGTGTGTGTGTGTGTACTCACTGCCCCTAGCTCACTAGTGTGTGTGTTCACTACCACAGATGGGTTAAATGCGGAGGACACATTTCGCTGTACTGTGACAAATACGTGCACCTTACTATATATATATATATAATATTGTGTGTGTCTAATGTATAATATGTATATATGCACACACCACTCAGTTCATTCACTAGTGTTAAAGTATGCAGTAATCCTGCATGCTTTAACACTACTGAATGAACTGAGTGGACAGTAACAAAGGACCGGAGTGACCAGCTGTTTATACTAGTATAGTATTGATGTTTTGAACCCGGGTGTCGATGGTGGTTTATAGAGGTTAAACTATTTGTGGTTCATTTGCTCTTGGGCTTTACAGGGTCTCCCCGGTGTGACCGAAGCCAAATCATCCACTTGTGCAGCAGTACAGCTTTCACACACACTGGTCACTCTGTTTGATGTTTAATGAGGACTCTTAACATAGCAAACTGGTCAGCTCGTGAGTGAAGCTACTGCTAATGAATTATGTAAAGGAACTGGATAGTCGTTGAATCTTCCAGCTGTTTTGGGGGCTGACTTTGTGGTTAATAATTAGCTGCTTTCAGAACTGTTTTACAGTACGACCCACGGCCATTTCCAGTGTGTGTGTGTGTGTGTGTGTGTGTGTGTGTGTGTGTTTTGGAGGAAGTGAAGCAGTGCTAGAGGGGTAAAACACACAGAGCACATTCCAGTAGGCACCAGAGGCCTGTGATTTTAGCAGCCTGTCAGAGGGATTAGGTTACAGTGTCTGGGAGCTCTTGCTGGCCTGACCCACGGCTGTTTCCACACTGTAATATGGCTACTTAGAATCTTACTCCTCCCATAGTCTAAATACCACACTCGGAGTTCCTCAACAACAGCTGATTACTTGAAAACCGCATTACCACTATTATTAGTCATTCATCAGGAAGTCCCACCTTTACAGCTGGCGAGATAATCCAGCCCTCAAATGACCAAGAGCTGTTGGACTTGAAGCACCTCTATGTAGCGTTTTACCTTAGAATAACATCTCTGATAGCATTGCGATGCTCCACTGACCTGTAATTTAAAAAGGGGTGCCTCAGTCGCGGCTACTCTGGGCTCGGAACGCTGCTAACCACACTACGCAGTCTGGGTTTTCTAGCTTTAATTTTACTTTCAATCAATTTCATGGGGGTCCTTCATAATTTAGTTGGCATCAGGATGATGTAACTTACTGCCAGAACATTCAGATTTATGTAAAGAGCGCATTTTACTACTGCCATTGTCACAAAGCAGCTTTCTAGGAATTGGTAAAAGGACGAGAGATTAACCTAAGAAAAAAATAATAAAAAATGAGAGCAGTCAAAGGCACCGGTGGCAGTGAGCCTCAGAGCTGGAGGAAGAAACCTTGTGAGGAACCGAGGCTCACAAGGGGGACCCATCCCATCCTCCTCTGGTCAGAATTATTTATAAATTACTAATAAAAATTACTGTACCACTGTGCTCGTCTGCTCAGGTGTGCTATCATCATCATAATAATATAATGTCACTATTATAATCATAATAGAGAGCCGATTATAAAAGGTTATCTACATTATTGCACAACATAAAACTATGTAAATGCCAGCTAGTGGGTCAAAGAGTTCTAGATAGTACTTAAAAGGGTTTTCGGTGCAGTACACCAGTTCAGAGAACCTGTTAATGGGTTAAAAAACCAACACACACACACACACACACATATATATATATATATATATATATATATATAAATAAACCAACACTATATGTGTATGTATATATGTGTGTGTGTGTATATATATATATATATATATATATATATATATATATATATATATATATATATATATATATATATATAAAAACCAACACACACACACATATATATATATATATATATATATAAACCCCCCCCCCACACACACACAGGTTCTTTATGTAGCAAGGGTATTTAGTACAGGCATTGAATCTATTGTGAAACTGTCTGGTGAAATTATAGGCGTGCCTTAAAAATCCTCCAAATCAAGTCAGCAACAGTCATTGCATGCATGCATGCATATATATATTGCTGACTTGATTTTGAGGATTTTTAAGGCACGCCTATAATTTCACTACTGTGAATAATAGTACCACACCTCAGTGTTGTGTAAGCTACGTGCCTCAGGTGAATTCTTAAGTAGACCTGCTGATGTGGTTTCTGAGACGAAGAGTGGTACTGCGCTCATCTCTCACCTAAACCTGACCGGCCTTTTGAATCATCCTGAATGCACTATATGGGCAATAGTATTGAGAATAGGGTTCTTGTGAAATCTAGAGTATTAAAGGCCATTCTACTAGATTTGAGGAGCATTGCTGTGAGGATTTGATTGCGTTCAGTGACCAGAGCGTTAGTGAGGTCCGGATGCTGGATGACTACCACCACCTCATCCCAAAAGTATTGGATGGAGTACCACCATCCATCATTCCAGAGAACACAGTTCTTCCACTGCTCCACAGCTCAATGCTCGGGGGCTTTATACCCCTCTAGCCCACGCCTGGCATTATTAGGCAGCATGGTGCAGACGGGTTCATGTTTATCTGCTCCTGCAGAGAGTCCTATTGTATTGGCAGCACTTCCTTGCAGGGACCCAAAGGGTGTCCACAAACATATGGACATGTAGTGTAGGTTTCGGTCTGCCACTTCCATACGTGCTGTAGTGCTTTGGTGAGCTGACTGAGGCCTAATGAGTGAGGCACGTGGGTCTTGTATAAACGCCGCAGTCGGCAGGGTGGCATCAGCCTGTAATTTCAGCTTCGCTAATCTCGTTTTCCTCCGTCAATCAAACCCTCCCTGCCCGGCGGCGGCGGCGGCTCACGCCTTTGACGAACCTCAGGGATCTTTTTTTTTTTTTTTTTTTTTTTTTTCCTGTTACATCTCCAGGGCGGGCTTCTTTACTCGCCGAATGGTCGCCATAGAAACAGGCGGCCATGGCATTACTGCATGGCTCTGGAAGGATGTGGTGAGCTCCTTTTTAAGAGTCTCTCTCTCTCTCTCTCTCTCTCTCTTTTAATCTCTTCCTCTCTATCTCTCTGTCTTTCTCTCTCTGTGTCTCTCTCCCTCCATCTCCTGCCACCGCAAGCAGTCGCTGCACAGAAGCGGGAGGAAGCCGCTAACAATGTGTGTGTCAGAAGGGGCTGTGAGTTGTTGCGGTGAGGCTTGCAGCGCTGCGAAAGCAGCTGTAGACCTCGATTGTTTCGGTTTGCAGAAGCACGGTATCTTTCCTTCAGTGAGGGTTCGAAGAGCTCGTGGCAGCTGAATGAGAAGCGGTGCTGTTGGTGCGTCCGGGGGCTCTTCTGAAAGGAGTGGCAGAGGGAGGAGCGCTGTCGGAGCCTGTGCCGCTGGGTAGCATGTGTGAGGCGGCCTGTGCGCGTGGGGGAGATAATGTCACTGGACGACCCTCTGACCCGCGGCTGGCGCTTCAGTAGGGATGCTGCGGTTCTCAGATAAGGTAGGAGGCTTCCTGTGACTGTAACTGCACGTAACTCTGCTTTGTCGTCATTATTGGTCAGTTGCTCTTGTTTGTCGGGCAGAATGGACCGGATAAGGGGAGTCTCTCCGAATGTGGGCCTCCCCTTTCTTAAAGCACTTACCACATTATTATTAGTTATCCTGGAATTAATAACTGAATATTAGGACTTCATATTATTAAATTTAGTTAGGGGTTAGAATAAGCAGTAAATGCATTGGAATTGTGCAGAAATGTAATAGGAAAGGTGAGCTTTAAGTGTAGGATCATTCCGGAGGGTTTCAAATGCAGTAAAATGAGTAAAATACAGATATTTAAGCACACAGACACCCACGTTTTACACTCTCCTGGAGTTCAATAAATATCGATTTGAAATATTATTAGTTATTTTGAACAGTTCTGTCCTTTCAGCTCTGATCTCTTGTTTGAGGAACCTTCAGTTTTTTCATTCTCGTTGGGCCGGAAAGCCATCCTGCATTTGTTTTGCAGGTTTTGTAAGCACTCTTGTAGCCCTTTCTGTAAGTGCTACTAATGGTTTGCAGAAAAAACGTCTATGGTTCCATTAAGGGAGTATGAAGAAGCTTTGGAGGTGTAAGGACCTTTTACTTGTTGTTGAGGTTCTTTACCCATTTAAAGGTTCCTCACCCTCCTACACGCTTCCAAATAAAAGGTTCTGCAAAGGACAGATCACTGAACACAATGCCTGGCTGTCCTCTTCACCCTCTATGACCATGGCTTCTTCATGACCCTTAGAATCTGCTCTTGAGTGAAGGCCGCAGGTCTGGACATGTGCTGCGCTTCCTCTGAATCTTATCAGGGATGTTGGTTATTACTGCCGTGCTGATGGATTTACAACCGAGAACCTGAGAACCTGAACCTACATATCTGCATTGAATGGCTTCCTGCTCCTAGCTATAAAAGTATTGGTCTCTCTCTCTCATTTCTCGGCATTCTTATGTTCGTCCAGACGCAACAAGCTGCTGTTAGTGAGCCTGTTGGTTGGTGGCTTTATTTATTTATTTATTTATTTATTTACTTACTTGTTTGGGACGTTCACAGATCAGCCAAGACCTGCCTAATATTGCGTAGGTCCATTTTGGGTCCACAAGACCTCTGAAGGTGTGCTGTGGTATCTGGCACCAAGACATTGGCAGCAAATCCTTAAAGTCCTGTAGGTGGAATGGAGGTGGGACCTCCATTAGTGTCAGTGAGCCTTGGGGGGCTCATGACACTGTTGCCGGTTCACCAGTTGTCCTTTCTTGGAGCACTTTTGGTAGGTACTGACCACTGCAAAGCAGGGAAACCCAGCAAGACCTGCCTGATGTTTTGGAGACTGTGTGCAGCAGTCGTCTAGCCCATTTTTTCCCTTATCTTCAGGAACTGGACTGTTTACCTACCTTCTAACATGTCGACCCACACCTTGACCGGTGCCAGTGTAATTAGTTAATCAATGTTCATCACTTTTTCTGTCTTGTTGAGGTTTTGTGAGAAGTTCGTGATCTCTGCACCGCTGCTAGGGCTGAGCAATTAATCGTCAATTGGCGTAATCTTGCCCATGACACTCATGCATGTGTAGTCTTGAGTCCGTCCTGTCCAGTCTGCAACAGTCCAACACTGAGCCAAGTGAGCAGCTTGAGCAGCTCATGTCATCGTTCATTAATCGTAAAGGAGGTAAAATGCTCCAGGTATCGTGGTACTGATTTTGAGATCATATCGCCCAGCTCTAACCCCTGCTATTCATATTACTGTTGTGTAATGAGTTACTTGTTTCGGGGACGTTCCAGCCAGTCTAGGAAAACCCTCTTCTGATGGCTTCTTTAGATGGTAAGAGGAACTTTGGGTGGGGGGGGGGGTATTTTTATGTTTATATAAATATATAGTATAGAGTATTTCGATTTTATATGTTTATATTATAATATAATTAATATATTTCTATTTTAATTATTATTTTATTTATTTATTTTAGTGGGGGGGCGTACAAGAAGTGCTGTAAGGCCATGTGTGTGTAAGGCCTGCTTACACATGCGCACAGACAGACAGTACTGATGAGGCCGGTCTTATGGAGCACTTTGGGGTAGGTTGTAAAGGTGCTTTTCAGACACCTGATGAAGTTCAGTAACGGCAGTACTCGACCGTAATGCTCAGAGGAGCATAAAAAGCTAAGAAACAAATCTTATAACTTGAATAACGTCCCCTTTTTACAGCGAGCGCGATCGTGTTCTCAGTGACGAGTCCAGCAGTCAGCCGCTGGAACTCTGTGCTATCTCCTGTGATGCTGGCCGAGGTGAAACCCAAGGCTCATGAGAAGCACTGCTTCTTGCGTATTCGAGTCAGTTTAGGAGCGTGAACTGTTCATGAATGTCATTCATTTTTAAAAGGCTTAAATTTTTTTTTTTATTTGGTGAGAAAATTGAGTTTGGGCCACTTGGGGCCACCTGCTGTGTGAACGTAGCCTTAGTCTGGCCAGACTGTCCCTTTTAAAAAGGCAACCATGGATTCCACTGTCCACCCACTTCTTATATTGCTGGAAACCGACGTATTAGCCTGAGTCTGAGTTAATCTGTGCAAAGGGCTCAGCAAAACTTACATTTACATTTATGGCTTTTAGCTGACGCTCTTATCCAGAGCGACTTACAAGGTTACTCGTATCACAGAGGAGGGTCAGTGTAGTGTTAGGAGTCTAGCCCAAGGACTCTTATTGGTGTAGCGCAGCATAGTCACCCAGACTGGGAATCGAACCCTGGTCTCCCACATGGTGTGGTAGCTCAGTGCCAGGTAGTGGTGTTATATGTTGCACCACACCAACCACCGAACTTCTTGGAGCTTAATGATTAGTGTAGGACACCCCAGTCACTCTTTTATTTATTTATTTTTTTTTCCCTCTATAAGTGGATGTCCACACACACACACACACGCACACGTCTCTGAAGACGCTCAAACCCCATGCAGGTCTTCATTAAGGTTGCACGGACTTGTCAGAGTGGTTCAGGACTCCAGGACTTCCAGTGTCTAGCACCATTGCTACAGCTGGCACCTCTACGGCATACAGTTCTATGCAGCGAATTACAGCAGTTTCCCCAGTTCGGGGTGGTCTAGGCCTTTAAATTCACCCGTCACTCAGCCGTTTTCACATGCAGTGACACACTTAATAATTGCCATTGCCCTGTTTTCACTCTGAAGGTGGTGTGTTCAGATGTGACGGTGAAAGGTTTGCGGTGCAGCAGAACTGGGTCTGAACGCAGCTGGAGACGGGAGATAGGCTGCACAGGAAATGAGCACATTTCTTTCTGTCTTTCCTTTCTAAATATGGTTGTGACAGGGAGCACTCGTCCTCCTCCTCCTCCTCTTCCTCCTCAAGAACAAACCGGCATCAGTTATTTTAGCCCTCCTAAGAACGAGCTCTTCTCACTGCTTCAGATGCCGTAGGTACTGAGTCCTGAGTCAGGCAGCTGCCCCGTCATTGGAGACCTTCAGTTGTTGTCTTTTTGTGAGCGTGGCCTGTTTGTGGTGAACGCAGTGCTCTTTGTCCTGCTGAAATCTGTCCTCTTGTTGATGTAATCAAGAGCCCCGGCGCTCTTCTGACGGAAAGAGCTTGGTGACCTGCTCGGCGTGCAGCTGCAAGATGAGGCGAGGCACCTGCTGCTGAACTGCACCTTACTGACCACATCAGCGCCTGTAATCGCAGAGGGGCGAGGGTTCCTTTTGCTTTTGCCGGAAATCTTGAAACCCTGAATTAGAGTTGCACATCATAGCAAAGGTTCAGTGCTTCATCAGCACAGCAGTTGGTGAAGGATTGATTCTGTACTGGCGGTACGTTTCAGTACTTCCTACAGTCATCTGAGAAAAGGACACTATGAAAATAACAATAAATAAATAAAAACACTGAAGAAATGCCTTTTAAAAATAATTTAATAATGTAATGAATAGAAATGTAGTCGAGGAAAAAGTTAGAACGCCCCCAGATTTAGTACTGCTTAATGTCTAGCATTAGAGTCGGGTGCAGAACGTCGGCTGCAGACGATCAGAACTTGGTTAGAGAGGATTCTGGAGGAGTCGGTCTTATTTGACCCTCAGGCGTTTAGCCTAGTTTGCCCTTGATTGGTGAAGTGAGTGGGGTCACCATGGCCAGATTAGGTTTGGGTAGTACCTAGAGCTGGGCAATATGACAGTATTTTATTGTATCGTGATACATTGATCACAGTGTGTTTTTATGAGTGTATCGTGACTATCGTCAGTGCTTATAGAGCACTAATTATAACTGCATGTGTCATTATAAAGAGTATAATCAGTCTTAATTAATTAAAGAAAATCACGGTACTCAGTCTAGTAGTGCCGTATACTGGCATATTGTAAATAAATAAAAATCAGTTTTTGATGTCTGTACCGTTCTATCTATAGTACATGGCCAAATAAGCTCATTCCCCCATGTGCATTCAAAAGAACCACAGGGTGGAGGCGCTGTGGGAGCTCACTATGATTGATGCCACAGGTGGGGAATACAAGCCCACTGTAGTGCAAGTTTAGCGATGTGCTGAGTTCGCCGCAAAGACAAAGCAAGGATGAACCGGCCTACTTAGTCTAGAGCCTAAAAACACTGGACAGCACTGCAGCACAAACTCTGAAAACTCTGTAATTCAATTTAATTATTTTCTTCTACATCCCAATCCGAGGGTTTTTTATTTCTTTATTTTTTTCCTTTTTCTCTTCTCACCTTTTTGGTTATTTTCTTTTTTTAATGTGTTAGTGACCGTGTACACGTGTATGTCATAAAAAAAAAAATCTGTCGTATGAGGTGTTTTTGTGAAGTTATGGATTTGCTACTGAATTATTGTATCTTGTGCTGAATGTCATTTATAAATAGAAGGATATATATATATATATATATATATATATATATATATGTGTGTGTGTGTGTGTGTGTGTGTGTGTGTGTATATATATACACACATATATACACACACACACACACAGAGAAGTTATTGTTGGTGTGTTTTGCAATTGAAGAGTACATAAGTAACGCCGCTTCATTTCCTGGGTGGTATTGCATGGTGGAATTGGCATGTACCGAGGTAATGGCACATTTTTGTATAGAATTCAGCAAATAAACAGAAATGGCTCTGAAATCTCTTCATTTCTCCTGGTTTTATGCCGCTCCTAATCCCTGTAGCTTACGGCATCTGAAGTTTCTACGCTACCTGTAGTGGATGGACATGTAGCGGACTGTACTTTATTCTGGTGAAATTTTGGGTGGTTTCTGAAACATTCAGGTGGGAATCTGGCTAGAGGCTCCCTCTTTAGAGGAGTTAGCAGGTTTCATTTTCGGTGTCCTCAGTGGATGAAACGGCACTTGTTGGTTGGAGAGTGATTATAGGCTACTGTGGTTGCTGGTGGACCTGTCTGTCTAGTTGGCAGTAAGATTTGCTACCTCTGATTGCTGAACTCTTCTTTGGCAGGGTGCTCAGATATTTTGTCGGGATGCACCGAGACCAATGCCAGATTTTCAAGTATCTACTGATACCAGCTGTGACTTAAATACTCAATAGACGGCTAAAATTCCTAGAATATTTATAGCGTTGCACTTCTTATAGGTTGTAAATCAAAAATAATAAGATATAATAATTTTGAAAGAACAGTGTTTACTGGTTGCAGAACCTGTATTTCACATTCAGGTACATATATCAGTGTAAAAAGCTACTAAACCTCACTTTCCTTTAAACAAGCTGCTGAAACTTAACTTTTTTGAAACTTTACTAGTTTCTGAAACAAAACAAAAAAAGACACAATGGAAACAAAGTGCCATAAATGTCTGATTAATGATTATGATAAATCTTTATGACTGGCTCTTACTGGTTGTTTAAACGTTTGGTTTCATGGTAAAATGTACGAACAAAAATGTACTGTGTAAATATATAAATAAATAAAAAAATAAGGGCGTCAGTAAGCTTTATGGTATCGGTAACAGTGCAACGCTAATATTTTGTAGTAATGTGGTCTAATATAACATTCAAACGTCTGAAACTGCAGAACCTCTACATTTTACAGCCCTGTTAAATGTCAACCAGCATTTCACTAAATGTATTGACATTTCTCTTTTTGTAGCAAAATGTAATGTAGCTCATACCCTTTCATAAGGATTGCGATCAATCCGATCTGATTTGAGGTCAGGCATTTGAACCCGGTCTGTAAATGGACACCATGTTGCTCACTTGCTTGGTTTGACCACAAGCGTATCCATATTTCAGTAGGTGTGAGAATGGCTAGTCTCTGTGACGCTTGGTTGTGCAATTGCACTTGTTCCAGAGGACGACTTTTATAGGAACTGCTGATAGTGAGGTTTCGACTAGATATTCAAATCGCATCTAAATCCAGTAAGGGCAGCCGTGTAAGACCAGGTGGAAACGGTCTTGCAGCTGCATGGAGGTGGGGGTATTGGCATGCACTGGCCTCTGTTGTTTTGACAGTACAGCTGAAGCCGTGGTGTGGGAGTAAGTGGCTTGTTGGCCCAGCCTGCAGGCCAGAGGGAGTGTTCCTGTTGCTTCTCTCTCTCTCTCTCTCTCTCTCTCTCTCTCTCTCTCTCTCTCTCTCTCTCTCTCTCTCTCTCTCTCTCTCTCTCTGGAGTAAATCAGCTCTTTGTTAGTGAGCAGTGATGTTGTTAATGTTGCCTCCCAGCGTTCATTAATTTAATTAGTGTACTCTAATGGAGACGGAGAGGGGTGTGCCAAACACATGCCAGCAGTAAATGCAGTCAGGGTCACGAAAATCAAACTTTCACACATACAAACCCACACATGTGGAGTGTGAGGAAGACCTTAGCCTGTTTATCTCTTTAACCAACACCTGGTCATTAAGGAACTTTCTAGCTGTTTTATTTCTCAGACTGGTCAAGCTGTGGCGTTTCCCAGGGTATGAGATCTGCCTCATTGTGGGAGAGCGGTGAGTCACAGGATCTTCAGCAGAAAGGCTATCAGATATGATCAGCATCTGATTCTTTGTGGAGTGTGTGTGAACTAGAGAGACGACTTCAGGGTGTTTCAGAGCCTCTGAAAGTGCTCATCTAGAATGATCACTTTACTGAGGTCGTCCTGAACAAGGGAGGAGGCAGACCAGCATTTTTTATTTATTTTTGATTAAGTTTATTAAATTTGTTGTGTGAACTGAATGATTTTTTTTAAAGGTGGTCCAGTAGAATGGTGTGAAATTACTTAAAATAAGGTTTAGGCACTTTTTCTTTATTCCATAAAAAATTCCTGTTCAGTTGTTTTTCCCCCCAGAGATGTCACTTTGACACCGTGCCCCTGACCGTAGTTGGTCCTAGGAATCAAGCAATTTCTCAAGACTGTCCCCCTGACTGCAGCCTGGTCTTAAGACTCGGGCAATTTCTCAAGACTGTCCCCCTGACCGGGGCTGGTCCTTGCAATTGAGCAAATTTCTTCCCAGACCATCCCTCTGACTGCGGCTGGTCCTAAGACTTGGCCAGATTTCTTCCCAGACCATCCCTCTGACTGCGGCTGGTCCTAAGACTTGGCCAGATTTCTTCCCAGACCATCCCTCTGACTGCGGCTGGTCCTAGGACTTGGCCAGATTTCTTCCCAGACAATCCCTCTGACTGCGGCTGGTCCTAGGACTTGGCCAGATTTCTTCCCAGACTATCCCCCTGACTGCGGCTGGTCCTAGGACTTGGCCAGATTTCTTCCCAGACTATCCCCCTGACTGCGGCTGGTCCTAGGACTTGGCCAGATTTCTTCCCAGACCATCCCCCTGACTGCGGCTGGTCCTAGGACTTGGCCAGATTTCTTCCCAGACCATCCCCCTGACTGCGGCTGGTCCTAGGACTTGGCCAGATTTCTTCCCAGACCATCCCTCTGACTGCGGCTGGTCCTAGGACTTGGCCAGATTTCTTCCCAGAATGCCTCCCAGACTTCGGCTGGTCCAAGGAATTTGGCGATTTCTTCACAGACAGTCCCCCAGTCTGTGGCTGGTTCTAGAACTCTGGCAATTTCCTCCCAGTCTGCCTCCCCAATGACTGCGGCCTGGTCCTAGGACCCGGGCAAATTTCTTCCCAGACCGCCCCCCTGACAACAGCCTGGTCTTGGGACTCGGGCAAATTTCTTCCCAGACCGCCCCCCTGACTGCGGCCTGGGTTGTCCTAATCCACACATCGTTCGTTCCAGTGACTTCCCCCAACTGCAGTGTGCCCTTCCATTTTATTCCGACACCTCCCTGCTTTTACACCAAACCAGCGTACAAACAATAGCATAAACTGCAACTGGGAGGTGGTGTCGGAACAAGCAAGATGTGGATTAAGACCAACTGCAGTCAGGGGCCCTCAGTGAGTGTTTATTCTGACCCCTCCACCTAACTGCGGTTGGTCCTAGTGCCTGTGTCACTTTGTTTACCGGGACTTTCCCTGACTGTGCTTGCCCCTAATATTCATGTTGTTATTTGTTTTTTGGACCTCCCCATGACTGTAAATGGCTCTAATCTCCGTATCAGACTTTGATTGATTCGGACTTTAAGTAGCCTGGTCTTTGGTGCAGCTCCACCGAAGTGCTCCATCTTGTGACCGTGACAGAGATGCTGTTCTCCCTATTCCCTGTTACCTAAGCTGTTGTTTTATGGTCAGATTGCTACATAATGTTGCTTCAAGTCAGTCCGGTCGAGAATTTCAGACATTTCATTGCAGTGGCTTCACAATGACTGACTGACGTAAACGTGGTCCGACATCAGGCCATTAGGCCGCCTCTTGGTCACATCTGGGCTGTTAGAGCTTAATGACCTCATGTTGCGTCTCTGTATTACTCATTCGCCATCAACACTCTGACCCGAAGGAGGCTGATGTGGAGGCTGAGGAATTTGTTCACTTTGTTTTGCAAGCCCTGATGGTCGTTACGTTTCACTGCAGCCTCTTTCATGTTGGCTGTGAGAGCTGGGTTCGAGTGTTGCAAAGAAACAGTGTTTATAACAGGATGTATTCTTCCCTAGTGAAACTGCTAGGTGAGAGGAGAGGAGTGCTGTGTAGTCGGAAAGGAAGTGGTTTGATGCTCGAGCAGCGATCGTGTCAACTCTGTGGCAGTCACAGGAGCTGGGCAATGATCCTTAATGAGATTTCATTGAAATGTCTGTTTACAGGCAACTGCGCCAATCAACAACTCATACCAGCATGCTCATGTCGTCGGAACTGCCTCTACTGTCCCGGGAAGGAGGCTTCCTACTAGAATTTGCTTTGAATTTGATTGCGTTCAGTGACTAGGTCAGGATGATGATGATGATGATCACCACCTTGTCATTCCCAACTCCCGACTCATCCCAAAAGTATTAGATGGAGCACCATCACCATCATTCCAGAGAACACAGTTCCTCCACTGCTCCACAGCTCAATGCTGGGGGGCTTCATACCCCTCTAGGCCACGCCTGGCATTAGGCAGCATGGTGCCAATAGGTTGCTGTTAGGACTGATTTTCACATCTGCCAGCCATGGGTGTCCACAAACATTTGGACACATAGTGTATATAGGATTGTAAGCTTACCAAGTAGGCTTACCAAGCCGCAGTGTTCACGTAGTGTCGTATAGCGCCCAACCCCCACCGTCCTCATCTGATCCACCATGATTGCATCAGTTGAAATGAGAGGAGGGGGGGGGGGCAGGACAGAATATCAGAAACACTTGTTTAATTTCGGTTGTTTCACTGCCAACACACCCGTAAACCTGTAAAGAACAGCAAACTAAACCCATGTAAACTGCTCGCTCGCTCTTGGAGGAAGTGTCCGGAGACGCAACAAACCTACCGTTACCATAGCGATACTGTGAAATCCACTACATTTCCTGCAACACCTTGCAAATGCAAACTTTACTCGCTAACAGTTTACAGCTTTAGGGTTCTGGGTGGAACTTGTGCTCATGAGACTTGGTTCTGCGTTACGTTCGTTCGTTTGTGGACGCTTCATCTGTAGCTTAACGTAATCCGGTACCTGTACGATTGCACGCACTAAACGGTACGAATACACGTACAGTTACAGCTTAGGGATGCACCGATCTGGCCTTTTCAGTTCTGATACAGATACCGATACATAAACTTTGCATATTGGTCGATATCCGATACCATTGCTGTATTAATAAACCATATATCTCACCATGTGGGAGGGACTTGGGCATCAGAATTGACTTAATCATTACTTTATATATTATAACACACATATAAATGTACTAAATTGACATTTGTAAATTATTTATTTGCACATTTAATGCAGTCTTACACCAACAAATTAAAGTGAAAGGATCGTTTCCATGGATCAGCCTAATTATCCGATACCCAGTCCAGCTAATTTTGTTAATATTGGGACCGATATCGATCCTAATATCAGATCGGTGCTTCCCTAGTTAACCCCTGTTAAGTCTCCGTAAATTATCTAGGTTATGTTTTCAGCAGGTGGTGGACACCACACGTGCAGTAGGCCTGAGTGATGTGGTCAGATATTGGTGAGGGATTTAACCAGTACCCTGATGGTGACGCTGCAAAGACGAGGATCAGTGTGTAGAGAGCTTGAGGGAGCAAATTGTCCAAAGACAGCTCCCTCACCAGTACAGCAGATGTAATGGGGCCTACAGGCCTGAGCTGTACAATCATAATTGACTGAAGTACAGTCCCCCCCCCCCCCTGCGCAGTGTGTGTCTGGTATGACCTAATGCAGTTAAAATGTGCATGGCCTGCTCTCGCAGTGTGCCGCCCTGCTTCAGGATGGGCCTTTTCTCTTCCTTTGCCATCTTCCTGACTTGTGCTTTGGGACAATGGACAATCGCTGACCGTTCTTTCGGAGGAAACTGGATCACTCGCTGGCTGTATGGAGATCATTTGGCGATCATTTGTTGGACTGTAAACTGTTATTTGGCAGCTGCTAATGTTGTCCCCCAGAAACAATGGTTCACGCATTAGGCCGTTATTTATTTAAGCGAGTGCCACACAATCGCTCGGGGAAGGGTTGTCTGTGAGAATGGACGTGCTCGGGGTCTGGCATTTTTCTCAGTGGGTGTGGTGTCATAACTCCTGAGGCCATCAAAGCTGATAATCTGTCTGAGATCTGTAAAGGAGATGAGCATTGTGGCTTTTTTTGTGATATGAGGCTTTTTAGGAGTGTTCCTAATACAGGGCTGTTCTGTGCTCTCTCTCAGGTCTCCATTGAGGTGTCTCTGAGTTTTGGAATTGGCAGCTTTGATGCAGCACAGGTAAGGCCTTAGAGTCCTATTCTGCTATTAAATGAAACTGTCTCTCAGGAATACTAACAAAGAGAACGGTCATTGAAAACTAGCCACTGTTTGGTAGCAGAGCGTCCACTGGCTGCTAGGGTTGAGCTGATTGATTGATGGTATTGTTGATTACCAATAGATCTGTCAAGTTGGAGACTAAATGTGGGACTGTATTGATGTTAAAATCAGAGCTGATATACAAATTATTGTGGTTATTATGCTCATTATAATGTATTATTATTATTGTTATCATATTTTGTAATAAATGTTGTTATCCCATGTATACGTTTAGTTTTTAATTATTAATATTAAGCCGTTTTCATATTTCACAAGCCGTTTTTCGAAATATCAATTTTCAAAATATTTATTTATTTTCTTTCTCCCCGATGGAAACGTTTTGGCACCCTTCAAATGCAACAACGACCCAAAATCCACCTGGGACACCACAGCAACTGCTCAGCAACACCCTAGCAACCCCCAAGCTACATCACGGCAACTTCCTTAAATACCATAGCAATCACCCTGCCACACTGTAGTGCCCATCTAGCTTCTTTTTAGTGACGCCATAGCAATCGGCTTGCAACCACTAATCAAAGCAATAGCAACCACTTGGGAAAACCTCAACAACCAACTTTGATCTCATACCAGCTTTATTAACCAGCTGGCATTCCATAGTAACCACCTAGCAACCACATTGCCAGAGCCTGCCAAGAGACTGGAAGTCCAAGTCTAGTCTTTAGCTGTGCGACTGTTCACACGCCTCGCCTGGGACGATTAGAACTTATGACTAGGGTTGCAAAGGGGTGGAAAATTTACGATAAATTTCCATTAAATTACTGGTATCTTTCTATGGCACCTTTAGCTCGGGAACTTTGGAAATATTCCAAAATGTAAACTTTCCATGGAAATATTGGGAAAAAATTTGTGGAATTGACAATATTGGATAAATAATTAGGAATAAAGGAACTAGATCACAACAATAACAATACAAATAAATGCACCATGGAAATAAACGGGTGATTATGGGAATTAACTGGAATTAATGGGAATAAAATGGAAATATTAAAAGCTAAAAGTGAGAACCTTACATATAGTTGGTAACAAATATACTGAAGCATAATCTTGTCTAAAATAATTAGATATGAGACCAAAACAGTTCGATCTCAATCTCTGGCACATTACACACTGAAGGGCTGTTGAGACCACACCCCCTGCATTCACTGTATATTCCTCCATCACATGTACAACACATGTCCAGATGATTTCTAGAAAACTGACACTCACCACTACTGAAACCAGACTTCAGGCAGTCATTTGGTCCAAATGTGTGGTAACATTTTGATGAGGTTCATATTTTTAGTGACAGTAATAGCACTGAAGCTGTGCTCTCAGTAGTGGTGATGGAGGAATGAACGGTGAATGCAGGGGGTGTGGTCCCACCCCACTGTGCCTGGGATTGAGGAGCAGCTTTGCTGTTCAACTGTTTTGGTATCATATTGAATTATTTTCACTTTCTCACCTTTTTAGCTTTAAATATTCCCGTTAATTCCCATGATAAATTTTCCAACTTTGGAAATTACCAAAATATTGCAGACCTAATCCTCATGAACATCCTCAGCGATCGTCAGGTTTGCTGACCTGATCCCTGTGGTTCTGTCTTTGCCACTCTACTCCAGAGAATTCCTCTGACCTCTGCCCAGGGCTTCAGCAGTCCTCTTTGGACAGTACGCAGTTCAGTTTGCTGCAGTTCAGTAACGCAGCATTGTCATTCTGGATCCGTCACCCGCCGTGATGAGTGGCACTGCAAGGCAGCAGGTACTCTGTGTTATGGTTATGCCGTCCTAGCCGGAGCAGAATAATGTCAGAATAAATTGAGGTGCGAGAGATGTGAAGACTGAAGGCTGCCTTGACATTTACAGAGCACTCTTTTAAGGCTCTTAACATGAACACCATCAGGAGGTTCTTCTCCTCAGAGGGTTTTTTTTCCTTCCACTTCGACTGCTTGGGTTTGAAGTTTGATATTTAACCACATGAAATGCAATACTTTCCTGGTACTGACTGAATCGCATTGCAGCACTCAGCCCTGGCTCAGAAAGCTCCCTAATATGATCACATCCTTCGCAATACATTCAACCTTTTGGTACACTATATAGAAAAAGTATTGGGACGCTTGCAGATTACACCCACAGGAGATTTATAACCTCCCGTTCTAAATGTGGACCATCAGGCCGTTCCAGAATGAGGCCGCAGGGGTTGTCTTTAGTGTTTTCAGTTTCAGCCTTGTAACTCCACTGCTGCGTTTTCCTCACTGGCCTTCTATAGCTGCTGCCTGCGTCAGATTCAAAACCCTGACGCTGGCCTACGAAGCCAAAAATGGATCATTCGTACCATCTGTATTTGATGGCAGTGGTCAAAACCCGGTCTCAACCCAAGGTCTCAAGAACCCTTCGGGTTTCAGGTACGGCTAGGCTTGAGCCATCATCTTTGAAGATCCACAGAAGACGTCCTGGGCAGCGAAGTGGTTGCTCGAACTCCACCTGGGTGTCCGAACAGCAGAGTCTCTCGCTGTCTTCAAACGCAGACTGAAGACCCTCCTCGTCCGCACTCATGTTTTACTTGATTTGCTTGATATTCAGGCAGCTCAGTGTAGTATGTGTGTGTAGAGTGTGGAGTATTATGGTCTCCATACTGCCCTCTGTATTCAGTAGTATCTAAGCTTAGAGGGATCTTCTGGATCCTAGACCATACAAACTAGCTAAGGGTATTTTCTAAGAAACAGTGAAGCACTTTTGTAAGTTTCTCTGGATAAGAGTGTCTGCGAAAAGCCCTCAATATAAATAGGGGCAGTGGTGGATCAGTGGCCACTTTATGTATATGTGTAATTAATAAATTACTATGAAAAACTATGAATTCAATTCTGAAGAGATGTGTCCCAATACTTTAGTCCCATATAATGTATTCTCATTCCTTCTGTTGTGCTGTTTCATAAGATGGCACTGATCAGATACTGGGTTGGAATAAAATGGGAATATATTTGACCCGTTTCGGACACAAATCCGTCCTGAAAAGGTACAGAAAATTAGGTGTATTGTTGCCTCAGTTACTGCGTGATCATGATCGTTAATTTTGGCTTCATTAAGAATGTTTGAATGGAGATTAAAGTGAGATTTAAACTTTTTAAAGATCTAAGGAACCCCCACTTTATTAAGCTTCTTTGCCAATGTAAAAGCTCTTCAGACTCGCACACATGCATATATTAGGGCTGCACACTATCTTTTTTTTTTTTTTTTTTTTAGCATGATCTTCACAATGTGAGCAATGTGAGTTTGCATCTGCCCAGTATCATTTATTTTACCCCAGTATTGGATGCATGGAGTGCGTTATTAATATCCGGACATGTTGGATCATTGACATCTGACGATAGCTCTTTAAAAATGTTAGGAATTTTTAAAATAACATCTTGTCCCTAGTGTACTATGGTAGCAGAACAGCAAAATATTGTAATACCAGTTTTTGTCAATATTGTGTCCCTTTAATGGGGATGTCATGATGGCAGAACATTGGCTGAAATTCCATGATTTTCATGAATACCACAACAAAAAATAAACCAGTTAAATGAATATTATTATTATTTTTAATATATTTTATTTTATTATTATTATTATTTATTTTATTTTTTTTTTCTTCCCAAGGAAATAATGCAAAGGTGTAATAAACAAATAAGACAAATATTAATATTCCAAAAACTGAACTGAATGTTTGAAATACTTAAATGCTAAAGGTTACATGCCACTGTACAAGCTCACTCAGCCTGCTTTGGCATAGCAGGTCAACAGCGCTACTCAGCCTGGACATTAAAACCCAACAGGTCAGCTTGTCAGCCATTATGGCCATGGCCAGCATCAGCATTTAATCTTTCCAGTTGAGGAACAGCTTCCTTGTATATGGACACGGTGGTCAAACCGCACTAGAAGTTGGTAAACCATCTCTGCGCTTCTAGCAGGTAGTCGGGCGGCTCTTCAGAGTAATAATGGGGCAGGCCGGCGTGGCGCCTCTAGTGTTAAGGAAACCACAGAGGCTGCTGCCCACGTGCTAGCTAATACCCCTGGTTACAAGCATCACAGGGCTAGCCTAAACCTGCTAGCAGATAGCAGTTCATAATGACTAAACTCTCTCACCTTGAATTCTGTGTGCAGATCTGGCTGTCTGACCAGCAGACCTGTTGCTTCACCTGCCCTTTCCAATGCACTACTTCTTCCTCTCCCAGCACTCAGCTGATGTTGGCTGCATGTGTAGGCTTACGATGCCCTCGTCAGATATCGTGTATCGTATTGTTGCGAATCTAATGATGGCTGTGGTTGTATTGGTTCCTTCGGTACCATGGAAAAGCGGCCACTGAGGTTTCGGTTTGCCTGACGTCACTACATACACTGGACAAAATTAAGCGACCACCTAATATTTTTGGTTAAATTTGCATCTCTACGTGTACGGCAGCAGTTTTATTCCAGGCGTCTCCTCAAGCAAAGCTGAGTCAGCTGAATCTGCAGACTGTGAATAGCGTAAAGTCGCCCAACAGCAATGTGAAAGACTAGTGGAGAGCCTGCCGAGACATGAGCTGTGATTGGCCGTCAAGGTTATTTCACCATGGTGATTTCTGAATGCTGTCAAAGCTCAAATATTAGTACTGTTTTCAATTTTTAATAATAACTTCTTTGCCTTATAATTATTATAATATTTTCTTTGCATTTTTGAGCAGTTGTTTTTGAGCAGCTGTTATTTCTGCAGATTAATGCTCTTAATAGCAAATATTTTATTAAGAATTTAGAAGAAATCTTGTTTTATGAAATATAATGCAAATGGTAATTCCCCTTAAACACACTGTCTTCGTTTTTCCGAGAGTGGTAAAAAAATGTGTTGGCAGCCGGTGCATAGCTCCGTCATCCGTCTAGGCGCTCAAGTGAGACCTCGTGGTTCTGATGTATTGATTCTTTGTACCTCCTCCACCGCAGTGTTGAAGACAGTCCAAGATGACGGAAGAGGTGATTGTCATTGCCAAGTTTGATTACATGGCCCAGCAGGACCAGGAGCTGGACATTAAGAAGAATGAGCGTCTCTGGCTCCTGGACGACTCCAAGTCCTGGTGGAGGGTCCGCAACGCTACCAACAAGACCGGCTTCGTGCCGTCGAACTACGTGGAGAGGAAAAACAGCGCCAGGAAAGCCTCTATCGTCAAGAACCTCAAAGACACTCTAGGTAAAGACCTGAAGTTGTTCAGCCTGTAATGACATGCACTTGATTTACACAACCACAGTGGTGCTCTTCTGACAAGCCCAGGCATGATGGCTTATACATGCAGAACCAGCCAGGCTTAGTGCTGATACTGAGGCTGTTCTGTTGGCTGCTGTGTGGTATTGCATGTAGTTCAGATTTTTTTTTTGTTGGTTTGTTTTCATTTCCTGAGCCCTTCTTTACCACAGTCGTAAGTGTTAAAGCGCACACACACACACATGCACAAACGCACACATGCACAAACGCACACAGGAAGACCTCTTGATCTAGACTAGAGCTCCACAGTCACACCACTGCATTTACTGGCAGAACTCTCTGCAAGACGACCTGCAACTTTAACTGTTTGAACTTCAGGCCTACGTTCGGTTTCTTTTAAGGTAAGGAGAGATCGTTTCGTTTATATGCTTTAAAGTAGTGATGCGAGGTGATGCGAGGTGATGCTAGGTGATGCGAGGTGACCGTTGACTACAGTTTTGTTATTTCAGCTGCACTTTTTTTTTACGCTCCGGCAGAAACGCTCCACAGGAAAACCGTTATGTTATCTTCCAATGAAAATTAGGAAGGTTTCTGTAAGTTTGGTTTTTATGAAAGTACAAAATGCAGGGGTTGGTCCTGACTGCAAAGTTATTAATATTATTACATTAACTGGTGGTGGAATTAAGATGCATTTTTAGGTTTAATATCACTGTTATTTTTGAGACCAAGACGTGATTCAGTTGTTTTCATTACTTCACTGTTTCTTTAACTTATTTTACTGTATTCGTTCTGATTTTCATTTTATTTAAGTTCCAGTTAAGTGCTGTGTGTGTGTGTATAGATTTTTTATTGAAAAAGATTATTCAAATAATAAGTCATTAAATTTATATTTTTATAAACATGCATCCTAAATCAGTATCAATTACAATTTCATCAAGGTTTCTTCTGAAATCAGCTTAATTTTTATTTATTTATTTATTTATTTTAAATATTTGTGCTTTTGTTGGAGTAACAGTCTCTACTGTCCAAGGAAAAATACTTTCTACTAAATTTTGGAGAAACTTTGCTGTGAGGATTAAGGATAACAGCGTTAGTGAGGTCCGGATGTTGGATGATCACCATCCCCACCTCCAGTTAAGTGCTGTGTGTGTGTGTGTGTGTGTGTGTGTATAGATTTTTATTGAAAATGATTATTCAAATTATAATAATCATTATATAAATATTGGAAACCATAACCATCAAATGAGCAGTGAGCTTCTACTAATAAGAAAATACATTTTAATATCTAGCTTTAATTGTTGACAGCGGTTTCAACCAAATATGGAAACTGACCCTCTAAATAGATCGATGGGCGTCTCTGGGATTTAATGGTAAATTTTCAGTACGTTGCTCTGGACTATAGTTTTTTTTTTTTCCCCCATAGTGTATTAAAACCTTTACGTCTTTATTGCCTGTCTACACGATAAACTGCCTTAAACTGATTGCAGAGAAACATAATGTTCAGTTTATTTATTTATATTTATTTATTGTGGTAAAATGATCTAAAATTTCAAAGGATAGTTTTTTTTTTTTTAAAAAAATGGTTGAATTTTACATTAGATCAGTTTAAAACACTAAATACATCCAAATCATCACAGTCACAAAAAAAGCTTTGCGTAATGTGAATCTTGTAATGATTACCACAGACCCATTTTGATATCTGTGTATTTTGGCCAAATATAGGCATGCATTAGGCAGCATGGTGCCAGTAGGTTCATGTTTGTCTACTCGAGAGTCCTATTCTATTGCCAATATTTCTATACAGGGACTGGACAAGCTGTGTGTGCGCATTTGCACATCTGTGTCGATAATGGGTGCAAGTTACTGACGCAGAATGCATTTATGAAAAGGGGTGTCCACAAACATTTGGACAAGGTATATTAAGAAATTCTCCACTTTTGGAGACTTTTTTTTTTTATTTTTTACCAACTTTCTGCAATTTATAGTAGTGAAGAAAATGGAGGGTAGTTTTATTTACACTCCTCCCCCAGAATTACCACAACTTTACCTACCTTTACCTATACAGTTACAAAAAAATATATATTATATTTATAACATATAATGGTGTCTTTTTTTTTCCCTTTCTTTCTTGAATTTGGCAGCTATTCTTTACATGGTATAAAATTTCCATGATGAATGGACCAATAGAAATTCTCCCAACTTCATGTAGAATAAAATCTTTTTATATTGACCTCCATTGAAGCAGCAATAAAATGCTTGCAGTTCAGCTAACTAAAACTTCCCCAAGAATGAAGAGAACATGGTCCTTTATTGATCCCACAGCGTTACATCAGCAGAGGGGATAAAAATGCCAAATGGATAGAATCTGAAATGTGTAATAGTAAAAATAAATAAGATCAAATAATAAACGCTGATAAAGTAATTAAACGCCAGCTGTGTCGGACTCCCACTCAAACTACAGCAGGTGCGTACAGTAGAGCGAGCGCTGCCTTTGGTGCTGTAGTAGCTGCACTTGCTGCAACTTAACACCAGCAGAGATGTGAGAGGGGCAACGGCAAGACGAGTGAGCGAACGCACAAGAGCACAGCGGGAGGGTAAAGCTAAGCAACCTCTTGTTCTGAACAGACCATGCTTGGCTCACCTAAGCTTTCGCTGGACCCCTGAGCCCGTTCCCCTGCCTGGAGCGAGCTCTGTGGAGCGGAAGCCCTCTCTCTAGAGCTCCGGCTAATGTCAGTGCTGTCAGCAGGAAACTAATGTTTCACAGGGAAACGTCAGCCTAAGGCTCATTACCCCTCATTTATTAATGCGTGCTGGACATTGGGGGAGAGGGAGGTGGGGGGGGCTGTTCCAGAGGTTGCTGTTCCTGCGTAGATGTCCGTTTCAGCTGCTTAATGTCAAGCAGTCTATGGCCATGTTTATGGGGGGGCGGGGGGGAGGGAGGGGGGCTTTACCACAGGGTAAAATTAGATGGCGGGAAGTGAGCCGTCTTCTGTTTCTTACTTTGATGAAATGGTTCCTCTAGAAAAGTGATTAAAGCGTGCTGGACTGCAGAGTGGTTCTCCTTTTCCTGGTAAGAGTCAAATGCAGTCTTGCTGCAGATGATACTTGCTGACGGCGCTGCTAGACACTCTTCTTCATGTGGTCGTGAATGTCTAGTTTTTGTGTTTGTGGCTCTGTGGTCTTTATAATTCCTCTGTTTAAGTTACTTAATATAAATAATCAAATGTTTTACTTTCTGCAGTGAATAGTCTTCTACTGCATTCTCTTAGTGTGTGAGTGTGTGTGTTTTTTTTTTTTGAATGGGTCATTGCTCTGCTTAAATTTATATTTTTATAAACATGCATCCTAAATCAGTATCAATTACAATTTCATCAAGGTTTCTTCTGAAATCAACTTAATATTTATTTATTTGTTTATTTATTTATTTATTTTAAATATTTGTGCTTTTGTTGGAGTAACCGTCTCTGCTGTCCAAGGAAAAATACTTTCTACTAAATTTTGGAGAAACTTTGCTGTAAGGATAACAACGTTAGTGAGGTCCAGATGTTGGATGATCACCATCCCCACCTCATCCCAAGCTCCCCAACCCAGCTTAAGAAAGGATTGGATATATATGAGGTGTCCACAAAGTTTTGGACATATAATGTATGAGGAATTCGTGTTGGTTCACAAATCCGTACTTGATGGCGATGGTCAAAAGCTGATCTGCACCAAGAGCCCTTCCAGCTTCAAGTACGGCTCGGCTCGACCCACCATCCCTCAAAATCCACGGGAGACAAGCCTCCAGACTTTTTTCTGTCCTGCACCGAAGTGTCCAACGCTCGCTGTCCTCAAGCCCAGACTGAAGACCCTCCTCTTCAGAGAGTACTTGGGTGAAGAGTAGAGAACAGTGGTCTTCATATTGACCTTTGTTTAGTGGAGTCTAAACTTGGAGGATCTTTAAAAAAATAAATAAAAATAAATTAAAAAAAGTCTATTTAAAGTCGCTCTGGATAAGAGCTTCTGCTAAACGCATGACCTGTAACCCAGTAAACTGACTAGACACAAATCTAGGAGTATTCGTACTGGAGGATTGGGGAAGATTAATAAGGAAGTTAAATATGATAAATATCAGACAAGTATAAAAACATTCAGTGTGAAAGTAGCTCAAAGAGAATGTGTGAATGTTAAACTGATCAGATCTGAGGAGGAATAAAGTGTGATGTCTTTTTATAAAAAGTAGTGAATGGTCTTCATCATCATCATCATCATCATCATCATAATAATAATAAGAAGAATTCCCTGTAAGAAGATACTCTATTTCATATTGTTTAATTATCAATCATTTGGAGGTGAAATGCTGCTTGTAGAGAATCGTGGATTCGGTGTTCTTTATTTTGGTGGTTGGTGAAATGCGCTTTAGGCCTCAAATCTATTGTAAAGCAGTGTTTTGGGCGTCAGTCAGTGTGTTCATAACTATTTATTATATTTTAATATATATCATTTAAAATCTATTTTAATATATAATTTAATATATTTTATATTATCCATCTAGAGGACATTTGTAGCACAATTCACAGAAAATAGACAGATAAGAAAAGGAAGCAGTAAATCCAAAACATTATTCTGTATTTTCGCTTTCAGCTGCATTAACTTGCACCCATTGTCTAGTCCCTGTAGTGTTACTCGAAATTTCAAGCTTGTAGGTCTTGCTTTGATTGCTACCAGTTTGAGTGGGAATGGGGTGTTCACACCAGTAGATCGGCATCAAACAACTGGACTTTGGTCCTGGTTTGGTTTGCTGTTGGAGGGAGCATGGTTTGTATGATGGTCCACACAATTTTAGTCTCGGAGCCTCATTGTCTCTGTCCTAGCAGTTTGTCGACACTAACAGCTCGAGAATACGGAAGTCCTGGTGGACCCCCATGCCGCTCCTGTTAGAGCAGTTACATAATAGTGAAGCAGGGTACTGGCTTGAGTAAGGTTATGATTATTACTACTGTAATGAGTTTGAGAGGGTGGGCATATTTATACCAATAATACACCAATCTGCCATAACATTAGTACCACCGACAGGTAAAATGGATAACACCTGATAATCTTCATCTACAGAGGGTTCATCGGTCAACGGGTGGATCTATTGGGCAGCAAGTGAACAGTGAGTTCTTGAAGGTGATGATGGTGTTTAAAGCAGAATAAAAATGGACCAGCAAAAGAATCTGAGCCACTTTGATAAGAACCAAACTGTGATAGCTAGACGACCGGGTCAGAACATCACTAAAACCGGCAAATCGGACAGGTCAGGTGGGATCTTTCTGGTCTGTACCAGCAAAAGGGTCATGAGAACCAGAGGCTCACTACCGTGCTCTATGGAGGCCCTGCTGCAGGACTTGCTGACCTGCTGCTAACGGGTTGGTGGCAGATACCACAGGATACCTTCAGAAGCCTTGGGCAGTCCATGTCTCGAATGGTCAATGTTGTTTTGGCGGCACTAGGGGGATCTGCTCAATGTTGGTGGTGTTAATCTTATGGCTGATTGGTGTAATTGTGCAATGCGCTGGGGTCAGGTTTCCAAAGTGTTGAGTCATGTTTCTTCTGTAGGGGCTGATTTTAACTTGAAAGATGAAATTCTTAAGAATTTAATCAACTTTTCTTTATATGAAAAATTCTAACTCTACGTTACGTTAGATCTTATGACCGCCTTAAACTCTTCTTAGACTGTAAGAGTCCAGAAAGTTAAGTAGACCAGAAATAAAGTCTGTTAACTGGATTAAATGGAGATTGGACCTAGTGGGGTTAGTTTCTACATAAGCAAAATAATGGCTTTCCGGCTTCGTGCCACAGCTCTCCTATAATTCTGAGTAAATGAGAATTTCCTGTTGATCTATTTTATTTACTGTCACTTCTACCTCTTGTTTACTAAATATTTTTTATTATTATTCATTTTTGATCCCTTCGTTTGAATCAGTCTTTCTCTTATTTTGCTTGGATTTAACTGAAGAATGCAAAATGAAAAATATGCTGAGATATTTATGATGAGCTGTGAAATGACGCACATCTCATTCTCCGACCTTCCTAAGCAAATAAGATCTTATTGTTTAGAGTTAAGTTGGGGACCTTCTTTTAAACGAACGTTTCTATCTTAAGATAATTCGTAAGGTGGGTGTTTTTGTGGGGTTTTTTGTGTTTTTTTTTGGGGGGGGGGATTTTTTGGGGGTTTTTGTTCGTCCTCTGCTTCTTGGGGAAGCTTTTGTGAATAAATTAAGCCAAACATTACAGTAACTGTTTTTATTTCGTTTATTTCGGACCAATATAAACATGCGTATAATTTGATGTGTTTGGGCCAGTGTGAAACCACCTAAAGCAGATGTAAGAAAGATGCTGTCGCAAGCCTCCAAAGAAATGGTGAAAACTGCCTGAATAACTTTCGTGTGTGTGTGTGTGTGTGTGTGTGTGTGTGTGTGTGTGTGTGTGTGTGTGTGTGTGTGTGTGTGTGTGTATACGTGGGTCAGCGGGGTCATCTTTTGGCAACTCTTCACTGTTTTCTTGACCGTGCCTTTTCTTTCCTGACTTGCAGGTGTGCTCAGGCTAGCAGCTGGCCTCTGTGTACAGCCGTTAACCCTGCACAGCTGATGGAGCTGCTTTGAAAAGTCATTCTCTAATACAGATCGTCTGTCTGTCTGTCTGTCTGTCTGTCTGTCTGTCTGTCTGTCTGTCTGTCTCTCTCTCTCTCTCTCTCTCTCTCTCTCTCTCTCTCTCTCTCTCTCTCTCTCTCTCTCTCTCTGTCTGTCTGTCTGTCTGTCTGTCTGTCTGTCTGTCTGTCTGTCTGTCTCTCTCTCTCTGTCTCTCTCTCTCTGTCTCTCTCTGTCTCTCTCTCTGTCTCTCTCTCTGTCTCTCTCTCTGTCTCTCTCTCTGTCTGTCTGTCTCTCTCTCTGTGTCTGTCTCTCTGTGTCTCTCTCTCTGTGTCTGTCTGTCTCTCTGTGTCTGTCTCTGTGTCTGTCTCTCTGTCTCTGTGTCTGTCTCTCTGTCTCTGTGTCTGTCTCTGTGTCTGTCTCTCTCTCTCTGTGTCTGTCTCTCTGTGTCTGTCTCTGTGTCTGTCTCTCTGTCTCTGTGTCTGTCTCTCTGTCTCTGTGTCTGTCTCTGTGTCTGTCTCTCTGTCTCTGTGTCTGTCTCTCTCTCTCTCTGTGTCTGTCTCTCTGTGTCTGTCTCTCTCTCTCTCTGTGTCTGTCTCTCTGTGTCTCTCTCTCTCTCTGTGTGTCTCTCTGTGTCTCTCTGTGTGTCTCTCTGTGTCTCTCTCTCTCTCAGAAACCGCCCTCTGTCTACAGAAATGACAGTAGTGTAACATCTCCCCGGGTTTGTCTTTGGGCTGCGTGCATTGCTGCAGCGTGGTTGGCGCAATCTCTGGATTACTAAAGATCAGAATTTCCAGCAGAACTGAAAAGGCTTTGGTCTTTTGCTTTTGAGCAACTGAACTGTTTTTGGCTTTAAACCAAGAAAAAAATCCTACAGTGAGCCACGATCTTGTGCAAGGGAAATCTTGCTGTAGGTGGGGGGGATGGTTCTTGTCGTCATTGTAAGTCCAGCTGTGTGCAGATGATGTTTGGGGGGGTGGACTGGAGCCAATGTGAATCTTAGGAGTAGGAAAGTTCTAGAAAGTCCTGCTTGTGCTAAATGGTTTGTGACGGCCTAGATTAGGGGTCCCAGAGTTAGTCCCGGTGACCTTATAAGTGTTCCACCTTCGACAGCGTTTTCTGGACTCACACACACACACCTGCCCCATAGAGCTTGTTAATCACCTAAGGAGATGAGTCAGCTGTGCTTGATGAGGGGGAAGAGCAATAATGGGCGTGGCCTGGGGTCCCCAGGTCTGGGATTGGTAGTCCTTAGCCTAGATAATCATTGGTTTAGGTGTTTGTTTGGCTGTGACGGTCTGTGACTGTCTGTGTGACTGAGGCTCACGTCTTTAAAACTTGGTTATACTGGTATTAGTGGTTAAAAATAAATAATATACGGTTTTGGAGATTTGCTGTGTGTGTGTGTGTGTGTGTGTGTGTGTGTGTGTGTGTGTGTGTGTGTGTGTGTGTGTGTGTGTGTGTGTGTGTGTGTGTGTGTGTGTCGAGTAGTTGGTCGTCTCTCTGGGAGTGTACTTGCTGTCCGATGTTAAGAATCTTGCGCAAGGTTCACTTAGATGTCATTTTAGCAGGGATGCACCGATCCATCGGTTTCTGTTCCAATACAGATACCGATACATGAATCGATACTGATCCAATACCATTGCTAAGTTTATAAATCATATGCCTGACCATCTAGAGAAGATGAAAGGCATCAGGGTTGATGTGAGCATTACTTTACTAACCCTACAAACAAACTATAAGACATGAACACTGATATAAAGGAACCCAGTTTCTTTGTTGTCTGGGCTCAGGACTTTTATTCTGAAATTTCAAGTCTGTGAGACTAAAGAGGAGCTGGCAGCTCCTCCCTACTCGGTTCTCCTTATATGGAAGACGAGCTGGAATACCGGCGGTGCGTAAAAATGAATCGGTCCCTTTGATCAGACTAATTATCTGATACCCGACCCAGCTAATTTTGTAAGTATTGGGACCGATATCCGATACTACTACCGGATCAGCGCAACCCTAATTTTTAGGGAAACGGAACAAAAAAGCTGTCTCTGGTTCTTAAAGCCAGGGTGGCGTTAGATCTCATGGGGCTCATTTCTTCCTCAGGGCTCAGTCAGGTGGAGTCTGACTACCCTGAGAACTGCGAACTAGAAGAAGTGACCAGCACAGAGTCACTGGTTGGTTGTGTTTACTGGTCTGAATCAAAGCTCTTCAAGAATGGGAGAAACAATAGATAGGGAGGAGCTGTTAAGACACAACCTTACGTTATAATCATTCAGTGTTTAGTAATGTCTAAAGCTTAGAGGTATCTTTGAACTATTAGTCTATTCTAACTAGCTGAAGTCTTTCTTGGGTAAATAGCAAAGAACTTTTGTAAGTCGCTCTGGATAAGAGCTTCTGCTAAATGCCGTAAATGTAAATATATATAATAAATTAGTGTTTATACAAAATTAAGATTTTTTTTTCATTAGCATTAAATTGGCATAAACATAATGTGGAACCATTTTTCCGGAAGTTCCTCATGAAAACCTTAATCTCCTTACAAGTACAGTCCCACCTGTGGGATGCTGACGCTCAGCCTTAATTCCAGCGATTCAGAAAGTCAACATACAGCGCATCCCTGCAAATGCAGAAAAATGTTTGTCTCCACCTTCTGTAGTGCAGAAAGCACAGAAAAGGAACTTCCTCTGGGAAGACCATTAGAGGTGCATCCACCCTCACTATCTCTCTCTCTCTCTCTCTCTCTCTCTCTCTCTCTCTCTCTCTCTCTCTCTCTCTCTCTCTCTCTCTCTCTCTCTCTGTGTGTGTGTGTGTTGGGGGGAGGGGGGGGGTCTATAATGAGTGTATGGAGGCAGGGCTTTTTGGCTGGTGAACAGAAGAGAGTGGAACCAGTGAAAGGGCTTCTCTGTTTGGTATGTCGCTGCTGAAACTGACGGGCGTTAACACTTGGAAGGTTGTGGCCGCTGCTACATAATAGACTCAGCAGAAGTGAAGTTTCCACCTCTTGGGGGCGCACTAGCCAGGTGTGGAACAGCAAAAGTGTCATTTATCAGTATTACATGCTTTGTAGGACAAATCGC